>NC_051861.1:121290548-121455069 GCF_015732765.1 Culex quinquefasciatus
TGACGAGTACCATGTCTCTGACGCAGTCAGATCTACAATTAGGACGAGGTCTGTTCCCAACACGGCACTGCACTCCCGACTATCAAAAGCGACTGGTTTTCATGCTTTTCCCGGGGAAAATCCCACGTGGCTGTGCGTCAAAAGCAGCATTTGGAATGTTTCATGCAAAATTCTTGATAAAACGTCCCTCTTGGCACCCGGCGAAAACGACTCCACACACGCTAGTGCATATGTGCGGAATAATTGCATTTCCGGGTGTTCCGGACTAATCCGGTTGTAATTTGGAGATTAGACCACGTGTGAGTGTGGATTTCCCCCGAGAGGGGGAAAATATTTTGCATAAACGCAACCGCATAAACAAGATAAACATCGCAGCAAGTTTTCCCGCAACTTCCAGAAGAAGCACTTTCTAAAATAACTCACGCCGTGAGTGAATTTATCCTGAAAGGAAAAGTAAGTGTGCTGCTTCCATAATCGTAAATTTTCCAAACTCTTGGCACACACAATTGCACAAAGACCAAGACGACGTCGGTTGAAGGTTATTTATTGCAGTTTGCATAGTATTTTAGCCCCCTCCCTCCCTTCTAGTGGCGACAATGTGCGAAATATGCTTTTCTTGAAAAGTGCCACCCTAAAGTGGGGTTCAAGTTATGGAAAAGCTATTACAGGTGAAGGCTACTTACAGGGCAGGTGCGGAACGGTTTGAAACCTTTCAGCAGAGTGAATTGTGAGTGAAAAGTTTAGTTTGAGATGTTTGAGTTGCTTGTAACCTCTATGAAACACTTGTGCAACCTTTGTTAAACATACCTTGAAATTTTTAGTCTTACAAGAGTTTTGAAAGTTGTTAGCCTTAACATAATTCATATGCAATACTAAAAATGTGTACTGAAAGGCGTCTTAAAGGCGCCTAGACGTCTGATCGTCGAGAAGCTGGTCAATTGACTAAAAGGCGCTTGGGCGCTTAACTGTCAGGCGTTTGGAGGTTCGAGCATTTGTTAAAAAACAGTTCCGAGACAGACGTTTATGTTTAAAATTTTATGACGAGGCGCCTTAGAACGAGTAAAGGCGCCTTATGATGCTTATTTTCTAGGCGTTTACTAGACGTCTTATCATCGAGAAGCTGGTAAACTTACTTAAAGGCGCCTGGAACTGTCAGGCATTTGGAGTTTCAACCGTTTGTTAGAAAAAAAAACCGGGTTCGGCGTTTCTTGATATTTTATATTAAAGAGCAAAAAGGCGCCTTAAAATTATCAATAGGCGCCTTATTCGGAAACTACTTTGTAAGGCGTTTCTTTAAACTGTCCCTCAATGGCGTTTTGTCATTTGTTCTTTACGGGACAATTAACAACCAGATTCTGTTTAAATTTTTTGACGAGGCGCCTCAGGACGATTAATTTAAAAGGCGCCTTAAAACTATTAATCTGAAACGTGGTTTCTTGACCTCTCATCGCCAAGTTGATGGTCATTTGATAATAAGGCGCTTGAGCGTTTGATAGATAGGCGTTTGGTGTTTTTTTATACATTTTGTGGTTAGGCGTTTGATCTTTAGGCGTTTTTTAAGAAGTATTTGATCAATAAGTTTACCAAACTCTCTTAAAAATAAAAACGTTGATTTTTGAAGGTTTAATCGCTTAGGCAGTTAGTTTGAAAGCGGTGACAACTTTCTGTAAGGCGCTTCGTCAAAATGATACTAGCGTTTCTTCATTTGATCACATTTTTAATGCAATTTTTTAATGAATCAATATGCAAAAAAGACATCCTAAAAGACGCCTAAAGATAATTGATTGAAAGCAATTGACGCCTTATCATCAGGTCGTTGGCCATTTTATCATTAAGCGCCTCAACATTCTACAGAAAGGCGTTTGGTGTCGTGGACATTTTATAGTCAGGCGTTCTGGATCATTTTTAAAGCATAAAACCGCCATTTTAAGGTCAAATCGTAAGGCAAAAGATAATTAGGAAATGATATTTTTCCATAAGACGTTTCATCAAAATGTCACTCAAATTAAATATGGTTTCGTCATTTTAACTAGTCGATAAATGGTTAACCTAAACCATTTTTTGTGAAACATTTAGTAAAGCAATACAAGGCGCCTTTATTTTTTTGCATTTTATAGGCGCCTTTGCATTAACGTATTTTTGTAGAGTATTTTGACATTCGATCTTTAGGCGCTTGGGCGTTCGGTGTATAAGTAATTTTACGGTTAGGCGTTTAATCTTAAGGCGCTTTTTGAATATTCATTCAATAATTTAGTTTGAAAATAAAAAAAAGAATCATCAAAAAGTTGGTTCGTAAGGTGACTGATCAAAAGGCAGTGCTAATTTTCTGTAAGGCGACTCCTCATAATGTTGCTTAACTAGGCGTTTCGTAAAATTTTCCTATGGTGGATAAATGTTTATTCATGTAAAACATTTTTTTTTTTTGAAATTCTTGTTGAGGCAATATGCTACAGACATTTGAAAGGCGCCTTGAGATATTTTTTTGCGTTTGCGTTCATTTCATCACTAGGCGCCTAAGCTTTTTTTAAGCGTTCGAAGTTGTGGACATTTTGCGGTTAGGCGTTTGATCTGTAGATGTTTTGAAAAGTCTCATCAAGGTTGAATAACAAGGCTACAAATTAATAAAGGCGTTCAATTATGTGGTTAGGTGTTTGATTACTTCAAATGAGATTTTTGATGATTAGGCGCCTCAATGTTTGGTCGAAGAAGTTAAGATTAAATTGACTTAAGACTGCTTTTTTCTACAAGGCGTTTGGTCGTTTAGTCGTTAGGCGTCTTGTTCAAATTATTTCAAATTATTATGTTAATTCACTTCATAAATCATAACTCTCTTCTATAAGTCTTAAGGCGTTTGTCGTGTAAATATGTTTTTTCTTCAAACATCTAAGGCGCTTGGTCACTTAATGTTTCGTAAATTTATCAAACGGCATTTGGTCATTTTAATTGCAGAACTCAAAGTCATTATGGCATTAGGCGTTTCAGTCTTCATTACTTTTAAGTACTTTTAAGTACGACTTTGGTCGAAAGGCGCTTGATATTTTGTGCGTAAGGCTTGTTACAATTCGGTGGAAAGACACTTGTTTTTTATAAACTCCTTGGTAACGGCACATTTGTTATATGGCACGTAGTCTGCTTGATAAGGCGCCTTTTTCTTGGTCATGCATTGTAAAGGCGTTTTTTTTTTGCAGATATTTGTTCAAAAGTCGTTGAGAAGCAACTGGTCGCCCAGGATCATTCGGTTGAAAAGCGTTTTTTCGTTAGCTGTACTGGCCAGTAGGCGATTGAACACTTTGTCAAAAAGCTTTTGATCTGTTGGAATTTTATCATTTTGTCCTAAGGCGTCTAACTGTTGGTTTTGTAAGGTAATTGCAAGGCGTCACATCAGAACTTTGAGTTTGAAGAACATTAGCTTGAAATACTTTTAGGCGTTTCGAATATTAACTGTTTGTTTAGCTATTCAATTAAAAGGCGTTTAGTCATCTGGTGATAAGGCTTTTTCACTTCTGGTCGTTGCGTGTATGATCATATTGGCATTTACCATGAGGTTAAGAGGCGTCCAGTTTTCTGGTTATTGAAAGAATTCCTATTTGGTTGAAAGGCGCCTAATCGTAAGATAAGTAGATCTTCTATAGTAAGGCGTTTAGTCATCAGATTTTAAGCCTATTGGATCTCTGGTCATTTTGTGTACGGATATTTGGTAGAAAGGCGTTTAGTTGTTTGATATGTGTCATTTTGATCATAAGGCGCTTAGTAACTTGGTGAAAAAGCGGTCATTAGGTGTTCTGGACATTTTACTGTTCGATAAATGACCATTTAGATTGAAACTTAAGCATATGGTATTAAGACGATTAGTGTTTAGGGCATCGTATCATAAGGCGTTTGAACCTCCGTTGAGTGAACGATCTTTAGTCATAAGGCGTTTGAACTTCTGGTTGCTAGGCGCCTAGACAGTTTGTCGTTGCCTACATAAACAATATTTGAAAGAGGTTTCAAGTTTGAACTGACCATCATAAGGCGTTTAGAAATATCGTAAAAATGTGTTTGGTCATTTGATCATAAGGCGTCTTTCTGTCCTAAAATATTTGGACCTCTGGTTCTATGGTGTATTTGGATGAAAACAGTTAGATTTTTTTTTATTAAAAGGCGACTTGAAACCTAGTCATTGGCTCTTATAAAAGTAGGTCATTAGGTCATTGCTTATTTTGTTTTCTGGTTATAAGGCGTTTAATCGTTTTGACGAAAATCGTTCAGAATAATGTGAAAGTCTTGCTCTTAGTTACACAACAATTCTGTCAACAAATGCTTAAAACTCAACTACCATCTCTCAAAAAAAAGCTCACAAGCTCTGCCGCAACCACACTTCACATTTTAATGACTGACTCTTTCAAGTTCAACAAGCAGCATCACCAAAATCACTTACCCTCAAAGAGAGCAAGCAGCTTTCGCCATCAATTACGGCCACCTGAAGTTCCTTCCAGGCAACCTTTCCTTTTACGGCGAAAGCACCATTAACATTTGTCATTTGCCAGATTTTGGCTTCCTTCTTGGTTGAAGTCTTTGTACCGTAACTCATTTGCCAAAAAAAATCGAGAGCAGAGAAAAAAAGTGGTAAGGCGCCCTCAGCTTTGCCGAAGGTCCACCAGGTGAAAATGACCATAAATTGAGGCCGGGTTCTCAGCTGGAAAATCGTCAAAAAATGTGCCACCAAATTTACGACCCCTTGAGCTTGTCGGAGCTCGGACATCGGAGAACCTTTTTTTTTTGTTGCTATTTTCAAAGCTGGGAAGAGCAAAAAATTAATTGTCGACCCGAAGCCTCGATGAAGGATTGTGGTTGATGGGGGAGGAAGGAAAAATTAAGGAGAGAGAACGTCACACCTGGACAGTTTTAAGCTTCCTTCTTATTTTTCTATTCATAGGAGTCTGGTCAGGTCATCATCATCGGATTGGGTCGTGGCCAGATGTTGGGAGTGATGTTCTATTTTGATTGGATGGATTTGTTTATTTTGCAAATATTTTATATTTTCACAGTCAGCTGGTGCAGGCGTTGATGGAGTTGGTACTTTTGGTTAGATTAGAGTGCAAATTCAATAAAATAGATTCTGGGACGATTGCAGCCAAGGCAGAATTGATTACATAGATGAATTTTAGTGAATTTGAATTATTAATTTTTCCATTTGATTGTTTTCAATTGTTTTTTTTTAAACCTGAGTTTTTTTTATTCTACCAAACTTGATTCGTGTAACTTAATTTTATTTTTAACAAATTTTTATCTTCCGTTATTTTTATATTCTGGCTTTTTCAATTTGAGTTTTTCTTCAAAAAAAAATAGACTTTTTTTTAGGTTTCTCAAGGGAAGTTTACCCAAAAATAGTTCTTCAACTGGGTTTATAAACTGTAGCATTTTCAACCTTTACTTTGTTTCATATTGCTTTTTTACTAAAGTATTTTTTAGAGTTTGCTTAACTTAAATAAATAATTCAGCTTTTCAATTTAAGATTATTTTTACTACAGTTCTATCTACATTTTTTTAATTTAGACTTTTTTTCAATTTAAGTTTTTAAATTATTTTTTCAAATCTTAAGTTTAATCGAGTTCAACTTGAGATTTTCTTCTTTTCAAATTGTTTTACTTTCTTTTTTTCTATTTTGTTTTTCGTTTTCTGGTGATGCCCAATTTAAAAAAAAATGTTTTTAAACTTGCTTTTCACAAGGTTGTTTTCTTTATTTGAAGAAACCTGTTTTTTAATGCAATAAAAACAAATCCTTTTCTTGAGTGTACCGTGCTTTATTTTTATTTTATGCGAAATCTGTGTTTTCCTGAAATTAAATCTATATTTTCTCTGTACCATGTCGAATTCGAGCCATAAAAAACTTTCAAATTGTTAACAGTTAAATTGAGCGTTCAAGAAAAGCCTCATTCATTTCCATTTTTTCAGTTTTCAAACGTAGTCATTACAAAAATCCGTATAGACAGATTTTTATGATTTTTCTGAATCTAAATCTGAATAAAATAAACAGATTTTGCTGTATATCTGAGATTTTCAACTCGCGTTTTTCCCAAAAAAATTTTAATATATTATTTTTTTACCTGATTTTTTATTCTAGATCTTATTTTCCCAATTTAAGATTATCCTTGATTTTAAGTGAATTAAAGATTTTTACAAGTTATTTTTATTTTTTTTATTATGAGTTTTCTTAACTTTATTTTTTTATCTCGGTTTTTTATCCTATTTTTTCATAGTTTAGTTTCTAAATTAAAGTTATCCCAAATTTTTTTTACTAAAGTTTATAAACTTGTGGTTTTCTTAAATATTGTATTTGTTTTGATTTTTGATTATTTTGCTGATTTTTTCCAACATAAGTTTATCTTTAATTTTTTTCATCATATATTTTTCATCCTAAGTTTTCTCAAATGAATTTCACAATTTTCCAGTTATTTTATAGTTTATAATCTTGAGTTTTGTTACCTTGATTTTTTTTATTTTGAGTATATTAACCTCAGTTTTTTGTTCATACCGGTATGAACAACTAAAGTTATTTTTTTACTTAAGTTCATCAACTTATGGTTTTCTTGATATTTATATTGATATTTTTAACCTTTGTTTGGATTTTTGATTTTTTTTTAATCCTTTTTATTGAGTGTATTATGTTGTGTACATTTAATCCTGATATCTGCAACTTGTGGTTTTTTTTAGATTTTTTATGTCTTTAGTGTTTTTAAACTGTTTTTTTTTTATTTTGGCTTTTAATTCTGATTTTTTTTTTCAAATAAGTTTATCCTTTATTTTTTTAATCTATTTTTTTCACACTGAGTTTTCTCAAGTAAATAAAAGAATGTTCCAGTTTTTTCTAAGTTTATCATCTTGAGTTTTCTTACCTAAAATTTTTTCATCTTGAGTTTTTTTAGACTCATTTTTTTCATACTAGTATGAACAACTAGAGTTATCCAACATGATTTTTTCACTTATGTATATTAACTTGTGGTTTTTTTGGGATTTTTTGTCTTGAGTTTTTGAATCTTTATTTTGGTTTTTGATTTTAATTCAGATTTTTTTTCAACTTAAGGTTATCCTTAATTTTTTCATCTTTTTTTTCATCATGAGTTTTCTCAAGTGAATTATAGAATTTTCCAGTTTTTTATTTATTATCTTGAGTTTTCTTAACTTGATTTTTTTTCCAATTTAAGTTTCCCATCTATAGCTATTCCAAAATATTTTTTTCACTTTTATGATTATCAACTTGAGTATGCTTCTTTTATTTTTTTTTAATTGAGTTTTTCCAACTTGAGTTATGATTATCTAGCTTTGATTTGATTTATCTTCAGTTTTTTACCTAGTTGTTCATTTTCGATTTTGTTAGTAATGCTTTTTCCACTTGAGTTTATCAACTCATTTTTTTTTTCAAACTTAGTTTTTTTTATCTCGAATTTTTATTATGAATTTTTTTATGTGTTCAATGTTGTGTTTTATTCTTAAAGTTTTTTAGTTTTTTTTAACTTTTATAATTTGATTTATCTTAAGTATTTTAAACTAAACTTCCAAACATAAGCTATCCTAACTTTAGATTTTGAAACAGTTGTTTACCATTTGAGGTTTCACAACTAAAGGTTTTTGATCATGTATTTTTTTCAATTTAAAATTTGTTAGTTTCTCCATTTCAGTATTTTCAAGTATTGTCCATGTTGTTTTGCTTGTTGATTACAGTATTTTCTGTATTTTATATCACGTTTCCGATAAATTTATCTTTAATTTGAATTCAACACCTCTTGTTGAAATTGTTCATTTCTAATAATTTCAATATTATTTTAATGATTTTTTTGTTGTTGTTTTTTGGTACATTTTATCAATTTTTTATTGTATTTTGCTCAAACTAATTTTAGTATTTCAATTTCATTTTTTTACATTTCATTGACCCTCTTTTGCCCACATTTTTTCGATTTTTTTCATTTTTACCGTATTCAACTGTTGCAATACGAAAAACTTTACATCTCTTGTTTTATTTTTCTTATTTCATTTTCAGTAATTTTCTTTGCATTTATCTTGTTTAGTTTATGTTTGTATTTTTTTGGAAGTATTTGACCTATTCTACCACCTCCTATCATAACATTTTGCCTATCTAATTTTTTAATGTTTTTACAGTCACTTTTTCAATTATTTCCTAATTTTCTACATTTTCTGGTATATAATGGAACCATTACCATTAACATTGTAAGACATGCGTAGATGCATAGTCTGGGGCACTACAATCATTACTGCATACTTCGCTTTACTGAAAAAAAGGAAACGTTAGTAAAAACACAGCCAAAGTTGACCCCTAAAAAAATGAAATTTTTAAAAACATTTACAAAGTCACATCAAACAAGTAAAACTTACAACCCATGAATTTAAAAAAAAATTAAGAGTTAAGTTGGATATAATGCTTTTTAAAGATCAAAAATTGGTTGAAAAGTTGTTTTTTGGCGATTTTCTAGATCGAAGCCCGTCTAGAGGCGGGGTTAGGTTGTAGAGGTTTTAATTTTTGTTTTAATTAAAATTTGTTAGTTTCTCTATTTCAGTATTTTTCAGAATGTTTTGCTAGTTTATCACAGTATTTCTGAATATTATTGCTTCTTTCCGATTATTTAGTTACATTACAAGTATAATTCGAGTTTAGAATTTATTGTTGAAATTGTTCAATTAAAATAATTTCAATTTCATTTTATTTTAATTTTTTCAGCTCTAGTTTTTTGGTACATTTTTGCAAAAAAAGAAATATTTTGCTTTTTTCTGTGTTTCAATTTTTGTATTTTTAATTTTTATGTTGTCAAATTTCATAAAGTGTTGAGTGTATTTGTTTTCTTAACAATTTCTCTGATTTTTTAAATGAAACAACATAGCTGTTATTATTCCTATTAGGTGAATTTTGTACTTTAATTTAAGATCGTTTTTTTTTTTGTATAAATTTATTAAATGTTTTATCTTATCTCTCATTTTGGCTTGTATACAGCATGACTTTTTAATTAGCATATTAGCATTTTCCTAATCGTGTTATTGTAGTTTATTCTGGCATTTTTCCATGATTTTTTTTCTTTATTTTTTTGAATTTCGTGTATTTTTTTCTTATTTTTTTAATTATTTGAATTTTTAATTGTTGTTCTATTTGTTGTAAATTTTTCGCCATTAAAGTACAAATTACCACTCTTCAGAAAAAAAAAAACCCTACAAGTTTGTTTGGCAATTCCCTCTGGAAGCATTAACTCATCGAACTCCTTCCTACCAACAGGATATTGTTGTGGCCAATCGAGAGCAATAAATAAACGTGTGGACGAGGGGGAGAGGAGCCTGAAGCCTGGTGTTGTGGCTTAGTTTGTGGATAGCACCAAAACCACCCTTCTCTTTCACCACCCCCAAAAACTATACTTAACCAGCAGTTGTGGCTTTTGCCTGTACCGGACCGGTATCCTATCAATACGTGTGGCTTCTGCGGAGAAGCTGCTGCTGCTGTGAGTATGTTTGGATTACACGTAAGAGTGGGTCCCTTTGGGGAATCCGAGTGCTTCTTCGGAAGTGGTTGACTTGATTTGGTTAATACTCTCTCTCTCTCTCTTGGGATTGAGGGAAGTGATTCAAATTGATTGAGCCGGGATGAGCTTTGATTGGTTTTTGAAGTGATTTCCCTTCAACGCTTGATGTTCGTTTTGTTACTCTATCGATACACAAAGCTTTAACTTGCAAACAACAGTGCGATAATTGCATGCAACATTACCGCTGAACACACAGTCTGCATTCGGGCGTATAATTTTCACAGCATCCTTTGTTTCGACGACCCTGAGTTAAGTACTTCAGAAGGGGAGGGGGGAGGGGTGGAAAATTATCGCGCCAAAATGGTCGTTAAATTATTTCAATTAAGGCGAAATTCGAGCGCCGATGAAGCAAACACGTGGTGCACGGTTTTCGTACCGTTCGATTATATTTATTTTTTTAATGCGATCACCACAGCTCGTTACAGTAATTACATTTTATCCGCTGTGGACAGCAGTCCCGATGACAGTAAATGACCAGCAGAGAGGGTGTGACTCGCCAAACCGAATCGATGAAATCTGGGACTGGGACATAAGTTACGAGAAGCGATTTATTTGCGAACAAAAAAAGGATTTAATTATTGCTCATTAATTAAGGTAATGTTGAAACAATCGAGTAAATTGGATTAAGCGAAAAAAGTAAAAAACGCACAAATCGCAATTCAACAAATATTTAAATTCAACAAAATTTTCCCACAAAGCAAATCCAATTTCGAAAATCCCCTCCCCCAAATCCGAGCAAACAGATTGTTTTAATTTACAATCACTTAGACACGAAATTGTTTATTTATCATTTACCCCGGTTTTCCTCATGTTGTGCATCATCAGCATCAGCACCAGAGAAGGATCTTCGGCTCTTCTGCTGGAAATTGGAAGCGCTTTTCATCGATAAACTTGCTGTCGTCGTCGTCACAAAGATGTGGTGAAAACGCCAGGAAGTTGTTTGTTTGCATCTTCTCAGCGGCTGGTCTTCCGAAAGTCGACGTTGGGGTTTTCGAGTTGGTGTGATATAGAAAGAGGAAACTGTCGAGACTAAGAATGCTCATGAAATGATCGTAGGATATCGTCAGATGACAGGAATGAGGTTGAAGAAGTAGAAAAATTTAATTTCAAACTTTTGCTAATAAATCAATCAATAAATGACGAAAAAAAAACTTAGCAAAAACGATTTTCATTATTTTAAGTCCAGTTTTTGAAATTCTGAAGCAAAAAGTATCATAAAATTCCATAAATTTATGATAAAGGTAATGAGAGTTTGCAAAATGACAAAATATTTATTTGCTTTTTATGTGCTTTTTCGATTCGATACTCAAAATTAAATTTTAAAATAACTTCAGAGCTCTATTTAATTAAAAAATAAACAAAAACAAACGTGTGACACTGGTTTACAATCAATTTAATGATTTTTTTGATTGATAATTTTATATTTAAGCAGTAATAATTTATTGGTCAACACAATTTTTGGCAAAATTTAAAAGAAACTTTAATTTTGAAATGACCTTACATTACAGGTAATTTTTAACTAAAAGTTTCAAAGAAAGCTCATTTTTCTAAAATTTAAATTCTGTAATATTTTTGATTTTTTTTTTTCAAAATTTTAAAATTTGTCAATTTTGTCAATTTTGTCAATTTTGTCAATTTTGTCAATTTTGTCAATTTTGTCAATTTCGTCAATTTTGTCAATTTTGTCAATTTTGTCAATTTTGTCAATTTTGTCAATTTTGTCAATTTTGTCAATTTTGTCAATTTTGTCAATTTTGTCAATTTTGTCAATTTTGTCAATTTTGTCATTTTTGTCACTTTTGTCACTTTTGTCACTTTTGTCACTTTTGTCACTTTTGTCATTTTTGTCACTTTTGTTAATTTTTTCACTTCTGTCAATTTTGTCAATTTTTTCAATTTTGTCAATTTTGTCAATTTTGTCAATTTTGTCAATTTTGTCTATTTTGTCTATTTTGTCAATTTTGTCAATTTTGTCAATTTTGTGTGATTTTGTGTGATTTTGTGTGATTTTGTGTGATTTTGTGTGATTTTGTGTGATTTTGTGTGATTTTGTGTGATTTTGTCAATATCGTCATTTTTTTTGAAAAAATATTATTTTGGAGATTATGGATCGTATGGTCAAACACAGTTCCAAAAAATAGAGAAGTGCCTAGAAAATTAAACTTTTTTAACACGCTTGACGACTCATTAAATTCTATTCCGATTTAAAATTCAACAACTCACTTTCCACAGCAAACTGTTTTGAACCATTTCCATAATTCAATATTTCCAACCGAGGCACAATTATTGCCGAAGCCAGCGACAATTCACCTAAATTAATATTTCCTGCTTTTGGGGATGCTGCTGCTGCTGCAGCTGGTCTTCTGCAATCAAATAAATCCCTGAACTGCAGCCTGAACCTCTCACTCTCTCTCGTGAAGCGAAAACAGCACTTTCCAATTTTCGAGGGCTATCGGTTGCCCTGCACAAACACAGATCCATAGACCCACAAGCCAGCCAGACCAGACAGTTTGTGAGTCCTTCTTGATGTCCTTATTCGAAGCCCGTTTTCCCATGAAATATAAATCCCGGTTGAACTTTTGTGCCACCAACCCAACCCAGCAGCAGCAGCCAGTGCAGAAGTTGAAGGACCAAACCAGACCACCACTCTGAGCTCTTTGCTCTCTCTCGGGGAATATCCTCTTGAATAAATATTATTGAAATATCGACGTTTCCAGAGGCTTTTGTGTCATGATTATATCGACAGACAGACAGCAGCAGCAATCCTGAACGTTGCAACGTCATAGTTTCGTCACAGACAAGTGGACTTGAGTTTTTTTTTCAACTTGAACTAGTCATTTTTAAGACCAATTCCACGTCCGTTTATCTGTGGTGCCCGACTCAAAGTTCAAATCACCATATTTGCATCCGGTTTCTCCGGTGGCAGAAAAGGGGTTTGAGCAGGGAATCCTCGGCGGAGTATTTTGGTGGCAGAAGCAGGCAAAACCGTCTCGACGTTGTCGCAATCTTCGCGCAGGGGTCCTTCTGCAGGGCTGATAAGGATAATTGTATTGATTTTGGGTTTCGCTTGTGCTTGTGCATTCTTGGTTGGTGAATTTTTTGATTTCTTTTTTTGTTGGTGAGAGGAACTTTTGGAGCTTTTCTGACGATGTGGACAAACATCCTTTAGTGGTTATTGGCTGGAGAAATTGGAGGTGGAAAAAATGTTAACCAAATCTGAGGGATTTGAAGGAGAAACAAACAGAAACTTTGGCACACTATCGGTATCAGTAAACAAAACAAGATTTTGTTTGTTTGACATTTCATTGTATTCAATTTCAATTAATTCAAACAAGCGAAATATTGTACAAAACCTATAAAATTTAACAGTTAGGTAATCAATTTTAGGACATTTCAAATATTTTTCAAAGTTTATGTTACCCCATTCAAAGTCGGCCTGAAAAAATGGGGACAAAATTTTTATTTTTAAATTGAAGTAAAAAAAAAACAATTAAATAAAAACTATTAGAAAAATGTTGATAATCATTTAGAATTTTATTGATGTCAATACTTAAAAAAATATTTTAATATTTTTTAAAAACTAATGTCTGTTAAACAATTCGACTGGTGTAAAAAGCATTTAAACACACTTTTGTTTTCAAATGTGAAATCATAGCTTGTAGTTTTATTTTTTTTTTTTGTAAAGATATATTTATTTTTTTAATTTTTTGCCGCAGTTTTAACATATAAAATGTGTTTAAATGTGTTGTAAAATGCATTGAACAGCAGTACATTGTTCTACAAGAATTCGTTTACGAAAAATCTAAATTAAGAGAAAAAAAATGTATCGCAAAAAGAAATTTGTGTATATCGTACTGTATATCGTAATTTCACAAAACTTTCAATATTTTGTTTAACTATTTCCATCATGCTCAAAAGCATTATCGACGCTGAAAAATGCATTTTAAATTGTTTTCAGCTTATTACACGTCAAATTGAATGTTTTGAACCCCATGATTTTTCGAGCGTATATTAAAGGATGGGGGGGGGGGGGTTACATAAACTATGAAGAATATTTGCAACGGCCAATAGCAATTTTTATTTGAAAAAAAAAAAGTTTTAAATCAAAACTTGCATTGTTTTTTTTTAATAAATTTTCAGGAAAAGGAGCCAAAATGTTGTCAAATAAAATTTAGTTTAAATCAACAATGAAAAAAAAGTTTTATTTTGGAAGGTTAAAAATTTGATTGGATGAATATTATAAAAAAAATGTAAAAATGTAAACTTGATAAAAATCCATCAAAATTTGATGAAAATTCACCAGTTCCTGATGTAATATTATACTTTTTTTCACGCAACATCTGTCCATTTCCTGATGAATATTACCATTTTTATTGTGTATATCAATCCACACAGCAGGGTAATTTGGCCAAATAAAAAACCCAAGCAGAAGAAGCAGCTCTAAAGATATTGATAAGTCAAGAAATCGACGTCAAATCAACTTCTAAAGTATTGCAAAGTACGTTGAAGAAATTATGATAATATTCCTCAAGGAATGGTGACTGATTTTGTGCAAAAAAAAGTGATGTAATATTACCATCGGGAATCGGTTAATTTTCATCAGTTTCTGATAAATGTTCCTCAGGATCACATTTTTACATTTTTTATATTTTTATTTAAAATTAATTGAAAAAGAGGTAATATTCAACCAACCAAAATTTAAACCTTTCATAATTAAGCTTTCTTTCTGTGTATTCTACTTCTGTTCTACCTTACGAATCTGCAATCAGATTTTTCCTATAATTAGTATTTGATGTATTTTTCTTTATACTCTTTAATTTTCAAGGTACTTTACAATTTTGGCCTTGGCGTCGTCTTCCTTGAAAAATTCCAGCCAGATTTGACCTAAAAAAGTTTATACTTAAGTATAAAAATGGTGTTTCTTGAGCATTAGGGTCCTAAAGCCCTATGTTAATTTTTAAGTACAAAGGTAAAAAAAAACGATTAAACATTTCTGATCTTTTTTTTATTTAATTTAATGCAAAAACATAAATTGACAAGACAACACTTTTTCGATGGATCAACTATGGCCCCTTGGAACGAGCTGTCAAGTAGAAACTTTTCAAGAAGGGTCGCGAAGTTATTTTTTAAAATTGATTTAAAAATCAATTTTAAATCCTCTGCAGTCGTACAAAGGGTTACTTTACTCACAAAAATAAGCTTTATTGTTGTGAGCAATAATATCACAAATTTAAGCATAATTCTAGGACCCAATTATTTGTTTTTATTAAGGAGCTACCATGCATCGCCATTAGCCTGTCCCATTTTGAGGTCATGCCGAGGAATTTTAGGTGCTCACTTCTTAAATCAGTGTTTATCAACCGGTAAAAAATTCACTCCTGGGAGGAATTTGGTCGTGGGGCGGGGCTCAATTTTCTGATACTTTCTTAGCAATCATTCATGTTTTCATATGAGTCACAAAAAATATATCAATGAAATCTGGAATTAATAAAATTAAAAAGTTAAAATGAAAAATTCAATATCTAAAAATAATTTATGTAAGATTGAATTCTGTCAAACTTTCAAATATTTTTTTTATACATTTACGATATTGTTGTACTCTTTTTATTATTAATGAATACGTTTTTTTTTTTATTTTTACAACCAAAAGATTTTTTTTCATGTTAGCTCTTTTTTTAATTCTTCTGTCTTTCCTCAAAATATTTTTTTCAGTTATCTTAGGTCGTTTCAGACAAATTAAAAAGAACAATGAAATCATTTTATGTCGCGATCACACGTTAAAAATTTTCATGATTTTATTTAATATCTCTTCGATTTGCGTGAAACTTTGTCCTAAGGGGTAACTTTTGTCCCTGATCACGAATCCGAGGTCCATTTTTTGATATCTCGTGACGGAAGGGCAGTACGACCCCTTCCATTTTTGAACATGCGAAAAAAGAGATGTTTTTCAATCATTTGCAGCCTGAAACGGTGATGAGATAGATAAATTGGTGTCAAAGGGACTTTTATGTAAAATTAGACGCCCGATTTGATGGCGTACTCAGAATTCCGAATAAACGTATTTTTCATCGAAAAAAACACTAAAAAAGTTTTAAAAATTCTCCCATTTTCCGTTACTCGACTGTAAAAATTTTTGGAACATGTCATTTTATGGGAAATTTAATGTTCTTTTCGAATCTACATTGTCCCAGAAGGGTCATTTTTTCATTTAAAATAAAATTTTTCATTTTAAAATTTCATGTCTTTTTCTAACTTTGCAGGGTTATTTTTAGAGTGTAACAATGTTCTACAAAGCTGTAGAGCAGACAATTACAAAAATTTTGATTTATAGACATAAGGGGTTTGCTTATAAACATCACGAGTTATCGCGATTTTACGAAAAAAAAGTTTTGAAAAAGTTGGTCGTCATCGATCATGACCATTCATGGTCACCCGCGACAGACACGGACGACGAACAAAGAGAAACGCAAAAAGTACCTTTTTCAAAACTTTTTTTCGTAAAATCGCGATAACTCGTGATGTTTATAAGCAAACCCCTTATGTTTATATATCAAAATTTTTGTAATTGTCTGCTCTACAGCTTTGTAGAACATTGTTACACTCTAAAAATAACCCTGCAAAGTTAGAAAAACACGAAATTTTAATATGAAAAATTTTGTTCTAAATGAAAAAATGACCCTTCTGGGACAATGTAGATTCGAAAAGCATATTAAATTTCCCATAAAATGACATGTTCCAAAATTTTTTACAGTCGAGTAACGGAAAATGGGAGAATTTTTAAAATTTTTTTAGTGTTTTTTTCGATGAAAAATACGTTTATTCGGAATTCTGAGTATGCCATCAAATCGGGCGTCTAATTTAACATAAAAGTCCCTTTGACACCAAATTTCTATCTCATCACCATTTCAGACTGCAAATTATTGAAAAACACCTCTTTTTTCGCATGTTCAAAAAATGGAAGGGGTCGTACCGCCCCTCCGTCACGAGGTATCAAAAAATGAACCTCGGTTTTGTGATCAGAGACAACAGTTACCCCTTAGGACAATGTTTCACACAAATCGAAGAGGGGTCGGGGCAACTTTTCCCGATTTCGTGTGAGTTGGTAGAGAATTACCCATACAAAAAAAAGTCTCAATTGGAAACTGCTATTTTTTTTATCTAAGTAATTCTTTATTTTAATATATTTTTATTTTTTTGGTTTCCAAACACCTTCCCCCAAAAGCTGCTCTCGAGCAGCACCTGCTAATCCATCCTCTTCCAAAGCTACCAAAAAACAAAGCTCATCGAAAATTCCCCCCACGTTGCGCTCTTAATCGGTGAGTAATGAACACTCACACCCCCCTATTCCCTCACGTGTCAACAGACACGCACACACCTTTGGCAAGACAGATAACGGCACTGTCGATAGGATATCTGATCTTTGCAGGATTTGCTCTTCTCCTTGAGGAAATGTGGCGTATTAGGATAACAGCTAAAGACACGTGTGAGTTTCTCTAATAGGTGAGTATTTATTTAGTCGGGGTTTGAGGGATAAATAGACGTTTCGAGCGTGATAGGATGCTTGATTAAGGTTTGAAAAGGGTCAAATTGAAATATTTTTTGTGATGGAAATGTTTCAACTTTCTTATAAAAAAGAATCTAATTAAAAAATGTTATTATTTATTTTCAATAAAACATTTCAAAAGAATAATCAAGCTTCTTAAATTGGTTCAGCAATTTGGTCTTTGATGTGTTAATTATTTCGTACCTCTGAAGCTGCTAAAACCACACTAGTGGCATGCTAGTGAAGCATTAATTAATCGGTTGCGTGAGCTTTTCCCGCTCTCCTGGGAAATTTTCGGAAAGCTTAAATTTGATGTTTCAAATTTCAAATTAAACGAGTTCAAACTTAAAGACAAATTTGGAAATAAACTTCATCTTTCCCTTATCGCAAAAAGTTCAAAATTTCTCATTCCTCGTGAGCCATTATCTCCCAAAGACAACTGCTCCCCCCCAAAAAGCACTGATCCAGCTCGCTACTTAATATTTATTTATATTTTCCCCAGGCAAAACTTTCCGATTAGCCTGCCACCCTCAACGGGGACACTTCTGGCAATAGTGGAATTTATATCGAAAATCACTTACAAAGATTGTCCATTTTTCATCGCTCGAAGCGAAATTCAGTGCTGCTGCTGCTGGTGGCGACTCTGGCCAACAAATTACAACACCCAACTTTTTTTTGGGGCAGGAGAGGGAAGGCGAATTCTTGAGGGCCCTTGTGCTGGACTTCAGCAACGCCTCTTTCTTTTGTTTTAAGGGTGAGGCAATCGAGAGGAAGTTTTGAAAGGGGCTTATTTTGTTCTCAAAACTTTTTATTTTATAAAAAATACAAACTCCTAAATTTTTTAATAAAATTATGCTTGTTCAAAAAAAATACAAAATTCTAAGCCGTTTTCAAATGTTACCCCCCAAAAAATGGCACCCATAAGAAGCAGCTCCAGTGTCATAAGTTTGCATCGGTTGCCGTAAATCATGGCAAAATATCGAAAACAGAAAATGCTTCTTGGTGGGCAACGCCGGGGCCAAAGCCAAACTGTTGGGTTTTCTCGCCCCTTTTTGGGGCTGGGTCCCATGTTTCGTGCGAGGACGACACGTTTAGGGAATTTATGGTGCTTCTGGGAGGGGATCGTCTTGCCAGATGCAGCAACAGAAAAGAAACTGCATTACACATGCACTATGATAAAGTGCACAGACAATGTTGTGTAAGGATTTACGACATTATTAGCCTTAAAAAAGATTTAGTTTTATTAGATGGAAATTTATTGTTGATAAAAATAAACTTCCAAAATTCTATTCCCAGTTCAAATTCAATTTTCGTAGGGCTGATTCCTAATTCCTATTTCCAATTTCCTATTTCCAATTTCCTATTTCCTTTTTCCTATTTCCTATTTCCTATTTCCAATTTCCTAATTCCTATTCTCTTCCTCTTTTTCATTCTTCTAGTTTCATATTTCTGAATAATTCTAAAGCACATCGTTAAAACTTCCTGCGCTGCGGCGTGCATACCTTCCAGGGACCGACCCACTTTGCTGCAGCGCAGTTTGCATATCTCTCGGGCGCCTTACACTAACTGTAATATTTACATTTGGCAAATAATTTTAATTTCCACCGTCGTTATCATTCTAGCGCTTGTTAACTTTACTCATTTTGGACTTTTTTTCTTCTCGATTACAGCTGGATCTGCAACTTCAGGACGAGGGTGGCGGTGATATCAGCAGTTTCATAACGAACGGCGAATGGGAGCTGTTGGGTGAGTTTCTTTGGTGCTCATTTGAAGTCGCGTTTGACTGTTTTGTGTCTGTGAAAGAGTATTGAATTCAAATATATATTTAAGTATCAAATTTGTTTAAAATTTAAAACAATTTACAAATGTAAAAATTCAGCAATTCAAAAATTTTAAAAATTAGCAATTTAACAATATAACAATTTAACAATTTAACAATTTAACAATTTAACAATTTAACAATTTAACAATTTAACAATTTAACAATTTAACAATTTAACAATTTAACAATTTAACAATTTTGTCAATTTTGTCAATTTTGTCAATTTTGTCAATTTTGTCAATTTTGTCAATTTTGTCAATTTTGTCAATTTTGTCAATTTTGTCAATTTTGTCAATTTTGTCAATTTTGTCAATTTTGTCAATTTTGTCAATTTTGTCAATTTTGTCAATTTTGTCAATTTTGTCAATTTTGTCCATTTTGTCAATTTTGTCAATTTTGTCAATTTTGTCAATTTTGTCAATTTTGTCAATTTTGTCAATTTTGTCAATTTTGTCAATTTTGTCAATTTTGTCAATTTTGTCAATTTTGTCAATTTTGTCAATTTTGTCAATTTTGTCAATTTTGTCAATTTTGTCAATTTTGTCAATTTTGTCAATTTTGTCAATTTTGTCAATTTTGTCAATTTTGTCAATTTTGTCAATTTTGTCAATTTTGTCAATTTTGTCAATTTTGTCAATTTTGTCAATTTTGTCAATTTTGTCAATTTTGTCAATTTTGTCAATTTTGTCAATTTTGTCAATTTTGTCAATTTTGTCAATTTTGTCAATTTTGTCAATTTTGTCAATTTTGTCAATTTTGTCAATTTTGTCAATTTTGTCAATTTTGTCAATTTTGTCAATTTTGTCAATTTTGTCAATTTTGTCAATTTTGTCAATTTTGTCAATTTTGTCAATTTTGTCAATTTTGTCAATTTTGTCAATTTTGTCAATTTTGTCAATTTTGTCAATTTTGTCAATTTTGTCAATTTTGTCAATTTTGTCAATTTTGTCAATTTTGTCAATTTTGTCAATTTTGTCAATTTTGTCAATTTTGTCAATTTTGTCAATTTTGTCAATTTTGTCAATTTTGTCAATTTTGTCAATTTTGTCAATTTTGTCAATTTTGTCAATTTTGTCAATTTTGTCAATTTTGTCAATTTTGTCAATTTTGTCAATTTTGTCAATTTTGTCAATTTTGTCAATTTTGTCAATTTTGTCAATTTTGTCAATTTTGTCAATTTTGTCAATTTGGTCAATTTTGTCAATTTTGTCAATTTTGTCAATTTTGTCAATTTTGTCAATTTTGTCAATTTTGTCAATTTTGTCAATTTTGTCAATTTTGTCAATTTTGTCAATTTTGTCAATTTTGTCAATTTTGTCAATTTTGTCAATTTTGTCAATTTTGTCAATTTTGTCAATTTTGTCAATTTTGTCAATTTTGTCAATTTTGTCAATTTTGTCAATTTTGTCAATTTTGTCAATTTTGTCAATTTTGTCAATTTTGTCAATTTTGTCAATTTTGTCAATTTTGTCAAATTTGTAAATTTTGTGTGATTTTGTGTGATTTTGTGTGATTTTGTGTGATTTTGTGTGATTTTGTGTGATTTTGTGTGATTTTGTGGGATTTTGTGTGATTTTGTGTGATTTTGTGTGATTTTGTGTGATTTTGTGTGATTTTGTGTGATTTTGTGTGATTTTGTGTGATTTTGTGTGATTTTGTGTGATTTTGTGTGATTTTGTGTGATTTTGTGTGATTTTGTGTGATTTTGTGTGATTTTGTGTGATTTTGTGTGATTTTGTGTGATTTTGTGTGATTTTGTGTTATTTTTTATGATTTTGTCTGATTTTGCCAGAATATTTTTTAAAAAATTTGCCAACACTTGTAGCAGATCCTTCCCCTAAGATTTTCAACAGATTTCGTGCTGTTTCTTTTCCCACCCTTTGTTGTACCATATTACTTTATGAATAGAGTCGTTTTGTTTTCTTTGTTTCACTGCCGCTTTTTTTCGCTTAATTCATCCTAGCAAGGGAAACGCGCGAGGGCGTTGTAAATTTTCGCACGATTTGCTCCAGTGTTGCCAGCGGCAAGATTAAAAAAACGAGCTTTGATCAACTCTCTTCGGGGATGACGTAAAAGTGTTGAGGTTCTTCCTTTATTTTTCACACGCACACACGCGAACAAGAAATGAGCCAACTTTGAGCGAAAATGATGAAAGTTGTATCGTTTCGCTTCGATGTGCCAGCGGCAAATAATTTTCCCCGAGGAAAAAAAAAGACTTGGGCCGGAAAATTGCGGAGCGCGATGTTTTAACAGTAGCAGCTGCAATCGTTCCAATAATAGAAGCTACTTGGAGGAGTTTTTCCTCTTGGAGTATTTTTCCTCTCCCTTTATTAAAGTTCAATCGAGGCCAAAAAGTGTCACGAAGTGAACTTTTCTTCGGCGGGGAGTTTTATTTGTTGTTCGAGCCAACCTGCTCCGACATTGTCGATGAAAAGTTGTCAAATTACGTCGAGCGAAATTGCCCCCGGGAGCACGTGTTGGAAACGGAGAAGACAAAAAAAAGTATCAATGTCACGCGCGTGGGTGACGGATCTGAGCAGCAAAAATAACATTGTTGCGCAATAAAGTTAAGTGAAAAAAATTAAGGAAATGAAAATATTGTAAAAAAAAAACGTAATTTCTTTCTTTAAATAGGAATTAGGAACTAGAAACAAGTAATTAGAATTAGCATTAGGAATTAAAAATTAGGAATTAGGAATCAGGAATTAGGAATAAAAAAAAGGAATTGGGAATCAGAAATTAGGAATTAAGAATTAGGAATTAACAATTAGGAAATTGGAAATAGGAAATAGAAAATAGGAAATAGGAAATAGGAAATTGGAAATAGGAAATAGGAAATAGAAAATAGGAAATAGGAAATAGGAAACAGGAATTAGGAATTTGGAACTAGGAATTAGGAATTAGTTATTAGGAATTTAAAACAAGGAATTAGGAATAAGGAATTTTGAGCAAGGAATCAGGAACTAGAAATTAGAAATAAAAATAAGGAGTGTGAAACCTTTTCAGTTTTTATTAAACTTAAAAACGATAAATTTAATTCATTTAATTTTTTTCAATAATCAAGGCAGTGTCGCTAGATTTTTTAAAAAATAATCAATTTTGATTATTTTCTCAACTTTTTTTCCCACAGGCGTGCCCGGCAAGCGGAACGAGATCTACTACAACTGCTGCCCCGAGCCGTACATCGACATCACGTTCGCGATCCTGATCCGCCGGAAGACGCTGTACTACTTCTTCAACCTGATCGTGCCGTGCGTGCTGATCGCGTCGATGGCCCTGCTCGGCTTCACACTGCCACCGGACTCCGGCGAGAAGCTGTCACTCGGTGAGTTTAATTTTCTGGTAATTTTTTAATTTAGAAATTAGGCAAATGTACCTATTTTCGACCTATTTGTTCCTATTTTTGACCTAAACTTAATTTTTCAGTGGTCCTCCTGAAAAAAAAATCAAAAAAAAAGAAATAAAATTACATTCCAATTACTCCGTCACTTTACCAACACTTCACAAACATCCTTCCCCTGAGCTATTTAAGCAAATCTCACCAAATTACACTAAACAAGCAAAAAATAAACCCAAAGCCATTCAACATTGAGTCCGTCCCACTGCGTATGTTCCCGGCGTCCAAAAACATCTAATTTCTGCTTTATGCCAGGGGGGCATTAAATTCCGGACACCCCCGCACTTTTTACGAGTCCCGTTTCGGGAAGTGAGGAGAGAAGAGGAGGAGCATGGTTGTCATCAGCAAACGTGTGTGAAAACAATTTCATTACCCAAAACCCACCCCGCACTTGAAGCAAAAACAAACTGGAGCAGACTAAAATGGTCCCAACGAGGTCGAAAATGGCTATTATCCTTCCACAGTGTTGCAGTTTTTGCTATTTTTGGTCGACTTCCCTTTTTGCGAAGTTCAATGGAGTGAGAGAGGACAAGTTTTATGGACTTGACACGGAAAGTTTGAAAAATTTGAATCAATTTAAATTTAAATGGAGAAACCTAGTTCTACGTTAAAATTTATTTTAAAAACATTTTTTTTTTGTAAATTTGAATCAATGAAAAAATCAGAATTTGATTTTTTTTTGGCAAAGATATCAAAAAACGTAGTTCCACGTAATTTTTCTTCAAAAAAATAGACTTAATTACAATTTATTCTTTTGAAAAAAAAAGTTGATGAAAATTTAAACCAGAAACGTAGTCCCACTTCATTAAATGTAACATTTCTAAAAAATCATGACAGCTAAAAAAACAAATTGACGCATCAAATTTGTAACGAAACGTAGTTCTACGTTACATGCGTTCTTGAAAGAAAGTAAGTAATAAGTTTTATCATACGTTCCACAGTGGTCGGAAACGCAAATTTAGCAGGAATAATTTATTTCCGCTTCAGGGATGCATTTTCGAGCTTCGGTGTCCAAGAAGCATTTGTTAAAAATGAAATTCTACATCTTTTGGTCAAAACGATATTAGGGTGGTCCAACAATTACTAATATTTTCAAAAACTATCTTCGCTTCTAGATAAGATAGAGGTATACTTTCTTCAACAGTATTGTAGTACTAGCCATTTCAAACAACTTTGTCGAAGACACCAAATCTCTATCTCTTAATCTGATCATTCTACAGCATTTTATATGAAAAGCAGTAGGGTGGCCCAAAAAGTGTTTTTATTGCGTATCTTTTTTGTATTATTTTTGGCAATTTTGGTGTCTTCGGGACATATTTAGACCATAAAAATACGCGTCTTTTGAAATGTCATCGAAGTCGCTAGGTCATTTTGGTAAAAAGTTACAGCGTTTTAAATGTTTTTAATAGGCCTTTTTCAAATGTTTGTATCTTTTCGAGGGGGACACAAAAAAATACGCTCCGCGGTGCATCTGAAAGCTCAAAACTTCTTCTTTAATATGAATATAACATCTCAAAAGGGTTTTTCTTAAACCCAAGTTACAGCGATTTAAAAATGGTCATTTTATGAGATTTTGTACCATGCTCTATGAGGAAATTTACATGAATATCGCATTAATCAGTATCAAAACTGCTCTTAGTGAGCTCAAATGCAGGTAAAATTGATTTGTGGACAAACGTGGTTGAACCTGGTTTTTATGGCAACTAGGGTGGTCTTAGATAACCTAGGGTGGTTCATATTCGTTCACTCTTATAAGATATGATTTTTTTTAATTCGCATAGCAAGAAAAATAAAAAAAAAATATTTGAACAAAATTCAAATACATAACCTGTTTTAAATAGCAAAGCAGCTGAGGATATGATATCTGATTAGGGTGGCTCAAATTAATTACCAAATAAAAAGATTAAAGATTTTATTCGTTAGAAAATGTATTTTAACATATGATTATTTCTCTACGTTTTCGTAAATCGACTTTTATTTGTGTTTTTTTTTAAAGGTTAAAACTTTCCATGCATTTACTGTGTTTAAGGGTGCCATCAGGGTAGGTAAACCATCACCATCGCACTATCATTGATGCATATTTCGGTGCGTTCCTCGTCTCTTAAAATTTCTCTTCTCTCTCGCAGCCGAGTGATGGTCGGCTTGCTATCGCGAATATCGAAAGCCCATCACATCGACGAGAAATACCCTCTCGCTGGCTCCGATGAAACTATCGTTCCAACCGGAGAGGCACGCACACGAAATTGCTGTGTACATACACTGGAGCTCACGCACACAAATGAACTCATTTCTACAGGGCTTACGGGCGAGAGAATTTCACGATAGCTCTTTCTCTTGCTTTTTGAGCGAGGGGACTGGCTGTGTGAGAGATTTTTTTCCGTCTTACGCATCGGTTTGTTCGTTGCTCGCTATTTCATCGGCGTCGTTTTCGCTTCGCTCTCTTGATGCAGTTTTGGGAGAACGCCAAAAATTGTATGATTTGAGCGAGGGACAATATCTAAAAGCCCTCGCCATCGGCGAGGAAGCGAGTAAATACCATCCCTGGGTGCCATTTTGCATCATTAGTTGTTCCATACAAAGCTTCATACAATTTTGCCCATACAAAATGGGAATGTGAATAAACATTATGCATTTTCTTATCGATTTAGCGTCTTAAAAAAGTGGTAGGTTATGATTTGAGCCCTTAAAAATAGTTTCAGGAAAAAATGCACACTTTAGAAATTGATATTAGAAGTTGATTGAAGTTAATTTCCCAAAACTCTTATTTTATTTCTTAAAATTTGTTATATTTGTTGGGAAACATCTTTGACGAAATTTTACGATTTACGAAAACGTAGAGAAATAATAAAATCTTTAATCTTTTTTTTCTAATTAATTATGAGCCACCCTAATCAGATATCATATCCTCAGCTGCTTTACTATTTAAAACAGGTTTAATTTAAGTTTTAAATGTTTTTTTTTATTTTTCTTTCTATGCGAACATATCTTATAACTCTTACGAATATGAACCACCCTAGTTCATCTAAGGCCACCCTAGTTGCCATAAAAATTAGGTTCGACCACGTTTGTCCACAAATCAATTTTACCTGCATTTGAGCTCACTAAGAGCAGTTTTGATACTGATTAATGCGATATTCATGTAAATTTCCTCATAGAGCATGGTACAAAATCTCATAAAATGACCATTTTTAAATCGCTGTAACTTGGGTTTAAGAAAAACCCTTTTGAGATGTTATATTCATATTAAAGAAGAAGTTTTGAGCTTTCAGATGCACCGCGGAGCGTATTTTTTTGTGTCCCCCTCGAAAAGATACAAACATTTGAAAAAGGCCTATTAAAAACATTTAAAACGCTGTAACTTTTTACCAAAATGACCTAGCGACTTCGTTGACATTTCAAAAGACGCGTATTTTTATGGTCTAAATATGTCCCGAAGACACCAAAATTGCCAAAAATAATACAAAAAAGATACGCAATAAAAACACTTTTTTGGTGGGCCACCCTACTGCTTTTCATATAAAATGCTGTAGAATGATCAGATTAAGA
Source organism: Culex quinquefasciatus (assembly GCF_015732765.1). Taxonomy (NCBI): domain Eukaryota; kingdom Metazoa; phylum Arthropoda; class Insecta; order Diptera; family Culicidae; genus Culex; species Culex quinquefasciatus. Next base: position 121,316,420 of record NC_051861.1, read on the forward strand.
GATAGAGATTTGGTGTCTTCGACAAAGTTGTTTGAAATGGCTAGTACTACAATACTGTTGAAGAAAGTATACCTCTATCTTATCTAGAAGCGAAGATAGTTTTTGAAAATATTAGTAATTGTTGGACCACCCTAATATCGTTTTGACCAAAAGATGTAGAATTTCATTTTTAACAAATGCTTCTTGGACACCGAAGCTCGAAAATGCATCCTTGAAGCGGAAATAAATTATTCCTGCTAAATTTGCGATTCCGACCACTGTGCGTTCCAGATTAGTTTTTCTTTCAGAAAACACGTCTTAAAAAAATTCAACCGAAATTTTACTTCATGAAAAAATACTAGACAAATATTTGAAACGAAAACGTAGTTCCACGTCAAAAACGCAAATCTATATTAAAAGATTTTTTGATACTTAATATTTAAAAAAAATCAGATTCACAAAACATAAACAAATATTTTTTTACAAAGATATATTCCTGAAAATTTAAAATTGCTTTAAAAAATATAAACAAAAAAACAAAACATCGTGACAGTAAAAACTTTTCGCATAATAGGTATAAAAAAAAAATGACTTTGTTTTATTTGTTCAATGCTAACTTTGTTTCATCTAGTTGCAAGCATTATTTAAAAAAAATCTGGAAAACAAGGTCTAAAGCAATTCAATCTTAAAAACGTAGTCCTACGTCAAATTTAGCAGAAAATTGCAATTTTTCATAAAATTTTGGCTATTTATGAATGACGGCAATTTCGCAGAAAAAGCACCAAAATTGATGAAATTCAACTAATTATTTTTTAAGTCTTAAAAACAATTTTCATTAAATTTTATTAATTTATCTTATCATACGAAATTAAAAAAAACTATTTTTTTTATAAAAATCAACAGTTTGAAATTTGTACCGTAGCTTCACAATAAATTCAATGATTCAACTATTAAAATAGTTGTAGATTATTTCTGAATATATTGGTAAAAGAACGTAAACCCAAATATTTGGTAAATTAATTCTTTGAGAACACATTAAACTAACAGGAATGAATTTGTTTGAATAATAAAAAAACTTGTTATGCAAAGTTAACATACGGAGTCCTACGTCAAATCATACAAAAATTTTAATTTGCAACAAAAGCAAAAATATTTTTAAAATGTTTAGTTACGCTCAAAATTTTCATAATCATAGAACAAAAAACGCCAAATACCAATCACTTTAATCAAGCATAGTTCTACGTCATTCCAAGGTTTCAATTTTGGTCAAATACCAATCACCAAAATAAAGCGAAGTTTTACGCGCATTCCAAGGTTTACATTTTGCTAGACAATAAATACCTAGCAAGTTTTCAGATCGCAAAACTTAGAACATACCTTTTGGAATTTCGTTTTAAACATAAAATTCAAAGATTGAAATTCGTTACGTAGCCCTACGTCATTACTCCGGTATGGTTATTGAACTCACGTCCCCTGAATTGGACAGGATTCCCAGTGAGATTATCACCTTTTAACGTTAAAATACTCTAATGAGACGTAGGACTACGCAATTTTATTGTGAATTTAATCCAATAAAAGAAATATTAGAAAATATGAAATCGCATTAGCTGGTTGTATTATTCTGAGACATTAAACATTTGTTTAACGCATTTAAACAATCTAAATGTCTTCAAAAAATTTGAGTTTGCACTCAACCTTCGACGAATACAGACGACATTCGCCCAAAATTCTTTTTTTTTTTTTTAACTCAGTTTTTCCGTGCCCACTATCCGGCCCAACAAAACACTAAAACCCCAAACACAAAATTAAATCGTGCCGTGCCCACCTGTGCAACTCCCACGTTACAACTTTACCACGTGGGCACACACCCTAACCCCCTTTCAAAAGGGTTCTCGCACACAACACACTACTCACTTGTTTTGCTGTTTTTGTGAGTTTCGAGGGTTAGCTCAACCTTAATTCGTTGTTTTTGTTTTTTTTTTTGTGTGAGCTGTCGACGCGTCATCTTGGGTGTGCCCCGGTGGTGCTCGTAAAAACAGAAGTTCCACTTTAGTTTAAGGGATTTGTGCCCCAAAAAAGCTTTTCATCAGGGGAAAAGAGAGGTGGAGACGCACGGTACTTAACCGTAAAATCACACAAATGAAACCCTGTCAAAAGCAGTCCGGAAATTGCCACAATTAGGCAACTCTTAATTCGAATGCCTTCCGGGTGATGACCGGCACAGACCGGATTGCGTCTTCACCTTTTCGGCTGAACGGTCTTGGGGGAAGACGTCATTGTCGTCGTTTGAGTGTTTTTTGGGGGTGGGGTTAAGGCTTTCTCCTAAATGGCAGCTATTAATGATAGTTTCCTGGTAGTTTCCGTCCGGCTCGGACTAAAGCGAGCTTTCGACTGTGTTCCCCAGCATGGTTCTTCCAATTCAAGTGGATGTTGGTGGGAATGTTAGAGTTATCATCAGAACATAAAAAAAAATTGTTTCATTTTAAGTATATAACACTTAATGTTTACGTCTATTAAATAAAATCAGGAGAAATCTCTTAGTATTTATACATACTGACAATTCCTATGATTTTTTTCGATTCAAACTGTAGATTTGACGTTGAACAGCTTAATTTTAAATTCTAATCGAATTTTAAAAAGATATTTTTGTTACGATTTTATTTACATAGTCGTTATTTTTATTGAACAATTTATCACGTTCTATTTTTGATAACTAGGTTTGACATTTCAAGTAAAAAATCTTCAATATTTTAGAGACAAAATAATAAATTTTCAAATATAATTCAAAATTATCACCTTCTTAGTTAACCATAAATTTTTTAGGTTTCTAATTGGCATCATGCTTAGTTTTTTTTTTGATTTCAAACGTAGAACTACGTTCAATTTAGTTTTAATATGAACAAAAAAAAAATGGATTATTTTTATTTTGCAAACATATCATGGATCTTTTCTTTGTGTTTTTTTATTTTACTATACTTTTTTTTCATTAACTAAATTTCTCTGAACTCTAAATTAGAATCGTAGCTGTTTATACTTGAAAACAATTTACAAAAAATCCACTTTGTGACCTTGTAAGAATGAGGTTTAATTTTTGACGCGGAACTACGTTTTTAAAATAATGTATCTTCATTTTTTTCTTTTTTTCACATCTTTCTTTCTGAAAGTAGGTTTCATTTCGTAACGTAGGACTAGTTTTATCATCAAAAGCATCTTTGATTTTTTACCCTTAGAAACATATATATTGAAGTGGGACTACGCTCAAGTTAATAACAATAAACTTATGTTTTGATGTTTTACTAATTCAATTGTGATTTTGTTCTGAGAATATTTTCAGGTTGGTTTTGTCTATTTTGATTTTTACGCTGAAATTATTTTTTTGCTTAGGCCGTTGCAAATATTTTTCTAAGATTTAACAAGCCAGAATTTGAACATTCTTAATAAAAAGTTTTTGGAAACGATTTATACAATAGTAAACTTATATTGTAATGAAAAACGATGTTTTTTTGCACAATATCTTTTAGAAGTGCGTAAATTCACTAAATTTTAATGGCCAAAATAAACGAAGAAAGATGCATTTAAATTACTAAAAGCAAATTTATGTTGAAATTTTTAAGTATTATCCAAAATATATTGTTCAATTACTTTTTTCGACCTAAAACAGTTACAAACAATTAAAAATTTTATGAAGTTTGCTCTTTTTAAATTGATGTTAATTTTAAGAGGAGGGATTACGTTGTGAAGTTTTTGGGAAAATCCTTCATAAGTAAATCACAGAATAAAAAGCCCATTCATATTTTTAAATCTAGAAGGACACAGGACTACGTTTTGGGATATATTTTATATTTTTTAAACATGTTTTATTTTATTTTGAAGTATGTTTCCAATAAGAAAAAATAAATAAATCTAAATTCTTATGATTTAATTTCGAAGATACCATATCACAGTAACGTAGTCCTAATTTTTAAAACTTAAATGTGTTGACGTAGGACTACGTTACTTTAGAATGTTATCTTCTGATTCACTAGAATTTAGATAAAAAAAATTTAAAATTGATATTTGATTGGTTAAGAATTTTGTGTGTTTTGTATGTTTAATTTTCGTTGAACTTTTAAAACTAACTTTAATTCGAACTTGTTTCTGTTTTCGAGCAAGGAAACACTATTTATGAAAAATTAATATGGTTATTATTTGACGAGGGATTACGTTTCTAAGCGAAGCACTTTTATAATTTAAAGTTATGCATGATTTTGAACAAGAATCTACCACAATTTTTTTTAAATGTATTGGTTATTGTTAAGTTTTTTTTTGTGCTTAAAGGTAAATAGAAAGCGTAGTCCGCCGTCGAAAAATGTGCAATCGCCGTTTTTTTTTTTTGAGACCAAATATTCTCAGGTATTCTTGATATTTTAGTTGGGAAACGTAATTTGAAAATTGAAAAAGGATTACAAAACGTAGCTCCACGTTACAAAGTACTGTTGCCCAGTTTATTTTTGGTGTTTTTTTCAATTAAATTTTAAATTGTATGACACATCTGAAAAATTTTATACTTAAGGGTGCACACGAACCAAGGCCTGTAACAAGCTGGTTGTAGAAAAAGTCAACTTTTGAAGTTTTCGTAACGTAGGACTACGATTTCATTTTTAAAAAAAATGATTTTTATGTTACAGTTTTGCTTTGTACAAATCATAATTCTTTGTTTGATTTCCAAAATAAGGTTAAATTTTTTGACGAGGTTACTCATTTCTCTTTGATTAAGGTTTGATTTGAGATTTCTTTGGGCAAATCGCAATAACCAGGGTCACCCTGTCGCGTCTTGCAAAAAAAACTGCCGGAAGGCATCAGATTAATAGCAGCCGGTTAGTAGAGCGACCAGATTAAGGGGGCAGTTCGTTAGAGAGGTAGAGAGTTGTACAAACGGAGCTGCCGAGGCGTGTAAGTGAATTTTATCTGGACGGCGGGGGTGACTTCCTTTTCACGAAATGCCCAAATTCAAGAACAGTGAAAGTAAATCCACCCCGTTCATGGTTTCTCGCGTTAGTCGGCAGCGACAAATTGGTCTTGTTATGTTTTAATTAAATGTAATTGGTACATATATATAAACTAAAGCAAGAAAAAGAACAAGTTGGCGCAAAATTGCGCGATATAAGCGATTACCAGAGACAAATCCATTTCGACTTTTGGCTGCTGCCGGCTGGGGAACTTTTCGTATTGCGAGAACACACACGCTAATGGAAAATGGGCTACAATTTGGTCAATTGCTGGTTCACCCCCCGGGGACTAATTGGTGAGTGAGGTTTTTCTTTGTTGGTCTTCTTATTGCAGAAGAGCAATCTGGAAACTTTTTGGCAGAGTTGCATGCGATAAGGCTGGTCATTGGGCTGGAATTTGGGCGGACAATGAAAAAACTTTTATTTAATTGATAATGAGGAAAATTTATTTAAATTTACAATGCATAATTTTTTTATTAGTTAGACGAAAGAACCAAAACAAGTCGTAGTCCAACGTCATTAATTGTTAGATGAGAATTAAAAAATATTGATGATTTTGTGAATTTGTGAATTTGTGAATTTGTGAATTTGTGAATTTGTGAATTTGTGAATTTGTGAATTTGTGAATTTGTGAATTTGTGAATTTGTGAATTTGTGAATTTGTGAATTTGTGAATTTGTGAATTTGTGAATTTGTGAATTTGTGAATTTGTGAATTTGTGAATTTGTGAATTTGTGAATTTGTGAATTTTTGAATTTGTGTTTTTGTGTTTTTGTGAATTTGTGAATTTGTGAATTTGTGAATTTGTGAATTTGTGAATTTGTGAATTTGTGAATTTGTGAATTTGTGAATTTGTGAATTTGTGAATTTGTGAATTTGTGAATTTGTGAATTTGTGAATTTGTGAATTTGTGAATTTGTGAATTTGTGAATTTGTGAATTTGTGAATTTGTGAATTTGTGAATTTGTGAATTTGTGAGTTTGTAAGTTTTTGATTTGTGTGGTTTTGCAGCTTAAAAAATCGTTTTCAACACACTATTTTCAATTTCTCAAAAGACCTAACCTCAAAGCGTGTCGCTGGCACTGACTGTCTTCCGTTTTCTCATCGTACGACAAGACCAAAGCCAGAACCAAGCCAAACCACTTGCTCCAAGGAGCATGTGTACCCGTAATGTAAGCTGACATAAACAACAGAAACACACACACCGACAACTACATTCAGGGTTGTCTGTTTTCGCCATCGAACAGCATCAGCAACTATGTATCATGTGTGTGTGACTTTGTGTGATTGTGTGTTCACTCATCACATGGTAGTGTGTTACAGTTTTGGATGAGTGCCTTTGCTGTCACTGTGGGAAGAGCAAAAATGTGGAAAAATTAAGGGTTGACACAACTATTTGGGCATGACGTTCGAGGAGACTTTCTGGCATTTGCGACGAGTCATTTGTTAAGAAAAGTGTTTTGATTTATTTGTTTGAAATTACAGCATGAAACAGCTGCAAAACCTGCCATAAATTGACATCATTCGAAATTAAAACAATAAACAATTTTGCATGCCATAACTCAAACCCAAAATCTCAGCAGAACACACAATAAAACAAGCCAAGACGAAGAAGGTCTTTCCCAAATTGAAAATTCCCCAAAGGGTCAACCAATAAAAGCAAGTGTCCAAGACAATGCATTCTAGTTTGGCCCTCTTACACAAACACAAATTGTTCTTCCCTCCACTGTGTGTGGTTTTGTGTGTGTGTTCGCATCCGGCACCGAAAGTCACATAATTTCAGCCTCGACACAATTTACGACCGCACAGCTGTTGTCGCAACACAACAACAACAACAAGCCCATTGTTCTCCCCTCCTTTATAGTTTTGCTGATATCTCACTCTGGAATCATTTGCTCTCTCTCTCTTTCTCTTTCAACTGCTTCACTTTTGCACTTTTCTTCTCGGAGTCTTGGGGGGAGGTCAAGAAAAGGAGCTTCTGCCTATTGCGACAATAGTTTTGTTATTGTTTTCTTTTTTCTCTTCAAACGAAATTCCCGAGAGCAATACATCACCCCTCATTGTTGGCTTGAAATTGTTCCAAAAATTTAAATGAATATTTCTCGCCGAATAAATAATGTCAGCGTTCGTTCCGTTTCGTTTCTGGGCCGAAAAGTTGCTCTTTTTCCCCCCTCCACAAGAAGAAAGAGCAGGAACGCCTCTTGTGCAATTAACTTGCTTGTTTTGGGGAGTGCGGAAATTGTGTCTGGAAATTGAGTGGAGTTTGAAGTTGAGGAAAAGGGGGGGTTGAGGGCAATTCCCAAGTCCATTTGTTGCCTTCTATATTTTCTCTAAAAATTTCTCCGAACTAGAATGTCAGACGAAGGCCTAACGACTTTGCAAATGAGGAACGTGATCACTTCCTCTAAAAGGGGTTTCTTAAAAGGGATGGGTTTGAGGAAGGAGGAAAAAATGATGAGATTTTTCGATGTTCAGCATTATTCTAGTGGATCCCCAGAGGCCGGAATGTTGTTCAATTTAATTTGAAGGTTATTATCTACCCATTTAAGACTTAAAATTAAAATTTCATTCTCAAAACGTTAATAAACATAAATTTATTAATGTTCAAGAATAAATCAGAAAGAAAAAATGATTTAATAAAAAAAAATAACCTTCATTTAACTGAAATTTGCAGATAATTCAGAACATCTTCGAATATGCAACTATATTTCAATATTAAAGTCAGATATTAAATTTTAACGCAGAACTTTGTGGTAAACCGAAATATGTACAACGGTGGACCAATATGAAAGTTGATATTTTTTAAAAACACTCACAATTAAAATTAATAAACATTTTCCTCGAACTGATTTTTCCGTAGTTTCTATTACCCAACAATATTCTTTGTCATGCTGGTCATGTTTGTAAAATAACCTCCTGTACTTTTTTACTCTATTATTTTACTGTTGAATGTTTCCAATTTTATTACTGTCTCTTTTTCCATTTTGATTAATAGTCTCATTTTCTCAATTTAGTCCAGTTCAGTAAATTTAAAAAAAAATTCAATTCAAAATTGTTATTTTATTCCTCAGTTTTCGATTTAAAATTAAAAAATCATTTGAAAATTGAACAATTTTTTTTTAAATTAAGAAAGTTAAAGCAAATTAAAAAAGGTTAGGCAAATGGCAGAAAATTGCGGAAAAAGCCTCAAATTTTTGCTTTTTTCTTCGATTTTAATAAACCTGATTTTTTTTTTAATTCAAATCAAATCTGTCAAGTTTTCGTAAATTTTTATCAGTTTTCCTTAAATTACTTCGACCTCCTTAATTTTTTTAAATTTTTCTTTAATTTTGTTCAAAGATTCTTGAATTGTTGTCAATTTTCTTGCTTTTTTCAATTTATTTTATTTTATTCAATAGAAGGGATTTGAAAAAAATTCAAAGAAAGATAAGAAAGTTAACGAAGACTGATAAAAATTGACGAAAAGTTGACAGACTTCAATTCAAAAAAAAAAATTACATTCTTTTACTTTCTTATTTTTTTTTTATTTTCTTAAATTTCCTTCAACTTTTTTATTTTTTCAAAGTTTTTTCTAATTTTCATAAGTTTTCTTAAAATTTCTTCAATTTTCTTCAATTTTCTTAAATTTTCTTCAATTTTCTTCAATTTTCTCCAATTTTCTTCAATTTTCTTCAATTTTCTTCAATTTTTTTCTATTTTCTTCAATTTTCTTCAATTTTCTTCAATTTTCTTCAATTTTCTTAAATTCTCTTCAATTCAAAAACTAATGGGATAAATTAATGTTTTTAGGCTTTTGTCATCTTTTGTGGGGCGAAGGGTCTGCAAGTGACGTCAGATAGTTTGCAGTGGTTTAATGAGTTGGTTTTGTCTTGAATTTTGGATTATATTTATGTCTAAAATTTTTATTTTTTTACCATTTCGTCAATTTTGTCAATTTTGTCAATTTTGTCAATTTTGTCAATTTTGTCAATTTTGTCAATTTTGTCAATTTTGACAATTTTGTCAATTTTGTCAATTTTGTCAATTTTGTCAATTTTGTCAATTTTGTCAATTTTGTCAATTTTGTCAATTTTGTCAATTTTTTCAATTTTGTCAATTTTGTCAATTTTGTCAATTTTGTCAATTTTGTCAATTTTGTCAATTTTGTCAATTTTGTCAATTTTGTCAATTTTGTCAATTTTGTCAATTTTGTCAATTTTGTCAATTTTGACAATTTTGTCAATTTTGTCAATTTTGTCAATTTTGACAATTTTGTCAATTTTGTCAATTTTGTCAATTTTGTCAATTTTGTCAATTTTGTCAATTTTGTCAATTTTGTCAATTTTGTCAATTTTGTCAATTTTGTCAATTTTGTCAATTTTGTCAATTTTGTCAATTTTGTCAATTTTGTCAATTTTGTCAATTTTGTCAATTTTGTCCATTTTGTCAATTTTGTCAATTTTGTCAATTTTGACAATTTTGACAATTTTGTCAATTTTGTCAATTTTGTCAATTTTGTCAATTTTGTCAATTTTGTCAATTTTGTCAATTTTGTCAATTTTGTCAATTTTGTCAATTTTGTCAATTTTGTCAATTTTGTCAATTTTGTCAATTTTTTCATCTTTTTCAATTTGGTCAATTTTGTCAATTTTGTCAATTTTGTAAATTTTGTCAATTTTTTCATCTTTTTCAATTTGGTCAATTTTGTCAATTTTGTAAATTTTGTCAATTTTTTCATCTTTTTTAAATTGGTCAATTTTGTCAATTTTGTCAATTTTGTCAATTTTGTCAATTTTGTCAATTTTGTCAATTTTGTCAATTTTGTCAATTTTGTCAATTTTGTCAATTTTGTCAATTTTGTCAATTTTGTCAATTTTGTCAATTTTGTCAATTTTGTCAAATTGACAAAGCTGACAATTTGTCAGTTTTGTCAATTTTGAAGTAATTTTGTGTGATTTTTTGTTTATTTTTGTGTTTTTTTTAATTTTGTGTGATTTTGTAGGATTTTGTCCATTTTTTATATTTTGTTTTGAGGATTTTGCGTTTTTAGTTTGTGATGTTGGGGTTTGAGTTTTGGTTTTTGGGTTTTAGGTTTTGGGGTGTGGGTTTTGAGTTTTGAGTTTAGTGCAACATTTTGAAATTTGAACAAATTTGAAATTATTAAAACAAAAATTCATATGGACACCGCAAATCAGATTCACAAACAATTAAAAAATACAATGAAAATGTGGATAATTCAATTCAATAAATTCACGTATCTGGTAATCTCTCCCGAAATGAAATCCAGTCGCCAACCCACATCTTTTTTGTGCAACGTCCAGCAAAAGAAAAACTGCCCACGAAACCATTCTTCGCATCTGCAGCAGATTAACCCACCGGAGCGAACACCTTCTAGATATGTTTGTTTGCGGGCAGTGTGGCCAGCTTGCCAAAATTTTCCCCCCGAAAGCCACATTTTTGCAACTGTTACCAACCAGATATTTACAACACAGTTTTCTCCTTACAATAACCCAACGCTGCTGGTCAGCGCATACATCCAGGGGCGCAATAATGGAAACGCCGAAAGGTATGCAATGCTGCAGCAGCGGCAGCTCTCAACAAAAAGAGCATTTTGCATCGAAGAAAATAAATCGCTGTTGGACGACAAAATTCTTTCGTTTTTTTTTTCGTTCTTCACAATTTAAAGTTTTGCGCTCATCGAACGTCTACCAGGTTGGCGCGGTGCCAAAGTCGCCATTCGGGCGCACGCTTTGACGCAAGTTGCACCCCAAAAGTATACTTTTGGGAGTGAGAATGCAGAAATGAGGGGGAATTCAAGGAAACAGGATCAGAAAGTTGGTTTGCACTGATGAAACCTTATTTTATTGCTGAAAATTATAGAAAATTTGCATAAAAACCATTTTCTTAAATAACCTTGATTTCAAATTCCACTTTTTTATATATTTTTTTAAATAATTTTATCAGTGTCCACACTGGACAATGTCCTTCTATGCTCTTACGAGATTCAAAAATATGCTCCTATGCAAAATTTCCTGCTTTCCAGTCATTGGAATGCAATTGCTGCTGCAGCAGCAGCATCCCTTCTCATTTCCTCAAAAATTCCATTGTTGCCAGTTTTGCCCCCCTTTCTGCTTGTGGAGGCCCAAAAACTTTTACAATTTCAAAAAGACATCTTTCCTCGCGAGCCCTGGCGCATACGTTTTGGACAGGAATTTCCTAATTTATTGATTGTTGAGCTTTTCCGACTGTCACACCGAGGTACAAATCGAACGAGGAACGGGACGGAATTCTTTCGAGAATAATTTTCGTGCAAATTTATTCGAATGGCCAAAGTCGTCTGTCGTGCCGATGTGGAAACAGATGGCATCACCACCATCACGACTAGGCCCGAAAAGATGTGCGACCAATTGGAAAAGTTTTTGGAACGAGGCACGTTTGATGAGCAGTTTAATTTTATTAAAGTTTTGAAAATCTTTCTTGAAAATGACATCATTTTAAATATAAAAAAAATAAGTTTTGAATAAATAACAGGAAATGGAACAAAACGTCAACAAAATCAACACAATCAACAAAATCATCAAAATCAACAGAATTAACAAAATCACACAAAATCACACAAAATTACACAAAATCACACAAAATCACACAAAGCACACAAAATCACACAAAATCACACAAAATCACACAACACACAAAATCACACAAAATCACACAAAATCACACAAAATCACACAAAATCACACAAAATCACACAAAATCACACAAAATCACACAAAATCACACAAAGCACACAAAATCACACAAAATCACACAAAATCACACAACACACAAAATCACTCAAAATCACACAAAATCACACAAAATCACACAAAATCACACAAAATCACACAAAATCACACAAAATCACACAAAATCACACAAAATCACACAAAGCACACAAAATCACACAAAATCACACAACACACAAAATCACACAAAATCACACAAAATCACACAAAATTACACAAAATCACACAAAATTACACAAAATTACACAAAATCACACAAAATCACACAAAATTACACAACATCACTCAAAATCACACAAAATCACACAAAATCACACAAAGCACACAAAATCACACAAAATCACACAAAATCACACAACACACAAAATCACACAAAATCACACAAAATCACACAAAATTACACAAAATCACACAAAATTACACAAAATTACACAAAATCACACAAAATCACACAAAATTACACAACATCACTCAAAATCACACAAAATCACACAAAATCACACAAAATCACACAACACACAAAATCACACAAAATCACACAAAATCACACAAAATTACACAAAATCACACAAAATTACACAAAATTACACAAAATCACACAAAATCACACAAAATTACACAACATCACTCAAAATCACACAAAATCACACAAAATCACACAAAGCACACAAAATCACACAAAATCACACAAAATCACACAACACACAAAATCACACAAAATCACACAAAATTACACAAAATCACACAAAATTACACAAAATTACACAAAATCACACAAAATCACACAAAATTACACAACATCACTCAAAATCACACAAAATCACACAAAATCACACAAAGCACACAAAATCACACAAAATCACACAAAATCACACAAAGCACACAAAATCACACAAAATCACACAAAATCACACAACACACAAAATCACACAAAATCACACAAAATCACACAAAATTACACAAAATCACACAAAATTACACAAAATTACACAAAATCACACAAAATCACACAAAATTACACAACATCACTCAAAATCACACAAAATTACACAAAATCACACAAAATCACACAAAGCACACAAAATCACACAAAATCACACAAAATCACACAAAATTACACAACATCACTCAAAATCACACAAAATCACACAAAATCACACAAAGCACACAAAATCACACAAAATCACACAAAATCACACAACACACAAAATCACACAAAATCACACAAAATCACACAAAATTACACAAAATCACACAAAATTACACAAAATTACACAAAATCACACAAAATCACACAAAATTACACAACATCACTCAAAATCACACAAAATTACACAAAATCACACAAAATCACACAAAGCACACAAAATCACACAAAATCACACAAAATCACACAACACACAAAATCACTCAAAATCACACAAAATCACACAAAATCACACAAAATCACACAAAATCACACAAAATCACACAAAATCACACAAAATCACACAAAGCACACAAAATCACACAAAATCACACAAAATCACACAACACACAAAATCACACAAAATCACACAAAATCACACAAAATTACACAAAATCACACAAAATTACACAAAATTACACAAAATCACACAAAATCACACAAAATTACACAACATCACTCAAAATCACACAAAATCACACAAAATCACACAACACACAAAATCACACAAAATCACACAACACACAAAATCACACAAAATCACACAAAATCACACAAAATTACACAAAATCACACAAAATTACACAAAATTACACAAAATTACACAAAATCACACAAAATCACACAAAATTACACAACATCACTCAAAATCACACAAAATCACACAAAATCACACAAAATCACACAACACACAAAATCACACAAAATCACACAAAATCACACAAAATTACACAAAATCACACAAAATTACACAAAATTACACAAAATCACACAAAATCACACAAAATTACACAACATCACTCAAAATCACACAAAATCACACAAAATCACACAACACACAAAATCACACAAAATCACACAACACACAAAATCACACAAAATCACACAAAATCACACAAAATTACACAAAATCACACAAAATTACACAAAATTACACAAAATTACACAAAATCACACAAAATCACACAAAATTACACAACATCACTCAAAATCACACAAAATCACACAAAATCACACAAAGCACACAAAATCACACAAAATCACACAAAATCACACAACACACAAAATCACACAAAATCACACAAAATCACACAAAATTACACAAAATCACACAAAATCACACAAAATTACACAACATCACTCAAAATCACACAAAATTACACAAAATCACACAAAATCACACAAAGCACACAAAATCACACAAAATCACACAAAATCACACAACACACAAAATCACTCAAAATCACACAAAATCACACAAAATCACACAAAATCACACAAAATCACACAAAATCACACAAAGCACACAAAATCACACAAAATCACACAAAATCACACAACACACAAAATCACACAAAATCACACAAAATCACACAAAATTACACAAAATTACACAAAATCACACAAAATTACACAAAATTACACAAAATCACACAAAATTACACAAAATTACACAAAATCACACAAAATCACACAAAATTACACAACATCACTCAAAATCACACAAAATCACACAAAATCACACAAAGCACACAAAATCACACAAAATCACACAAAATCACACAACACACAAAATCACACAAAATCACACAAAATCACACAAAATTACACAAAATCACACAAAATTACACAAAATTACACAAAATCACACAAAATCACACAAAATTACACAACATCACTCAAAATCACACAAAATCACACAAAATCACACAAAATCACACAACACACAAAATCACACAAAATCACACAAAATCACACAAAATTACACAAAATCACACAAAATTACACAAAATTACACAAAATCACACAAAATCACACAAAATTACACAACATCACTCAAAATCACACAAAATCACACAAAATCACACAAAGCACACAAAATCACACAAAATCACACAAAATCACACAACACACAAAATCACACAAAATCACACAAAATCACACAAAATTACACAAAATCACACAAAATTACACAAAATTACACAAAATCACACAAAATCACACAAAATTACACAACATCACTCAAAATCACACAAAATTACACAAAATCACACAAAATCACACAAAGCACACAAAATCACACAAAATCACACAAAATCACACAACACACAAAATCACTCAAAATCACACAAAATCACACAAAATCACACAAAATCACACAAAATCACACAAAATCACACAAAGCACACAAAATCACACAAAATCACACAAAATCACACAACACACAAAATCACACAAAATCACACAAAATCACACAAAATTACACAAAATCACACAAAATTACACAAAATTACACAAAATCACACAAAATCACACAAAATTACACAACATCACTCAAAATCACACAAAATCACACAAAATCACACAAAATTACACAAAATCACACAAAATCACAAAAAATTGCATAAAATTACACAAAATCATTAACATCAACAAAATCACACAAAATCACGCAAAACACACAAAATCAAACAAAATCACACAAAATTGACTAAATGGACAAAATTGACAAAATTGACAAAATTGACAAAATTGACCAAATTGACAAAATTGACAAAATTGACAAAATTGACAAAATTGACGAAATGGAAAAAAAATAAAAAAATTTTAGACATAAATATAATCCAAAATTCAAGACAAAACCAACTCATTAAACCACTGCAAACTAGCTGACGTCACTTGCAGACCCTTCGCCCCACAAAAGACGACAAAAACCTAAAAACATTAATTAATCCCATCAGTTTTTGCTAGTGCCCCACACCGGTCAACTCACTTGACTTCTTCAACGCCCGATTTTTCGTCCCCAGCAAAACTCCCGCAAAAACTTTACGAGCTGCCGAAAACTATATAGGAAAAAGAACCGAGCAAACTCCAGCTCCAGCTCAAAGCTCTGCCCCTGTCAGTTGACAGCTCGTAGCGCTCCGCCTAATTATTTGACCAAACTATAATACGTCCAACTTTTCAGCACCCCTCCTCTCTGCCCAAAATAGAAGCAAAAACCCAATTTTCCCCGCAGAAAAACACACACACACACGTTAAACGAAACATAACCCAGAATTAATTTCGGTTTAATTTCCTTAATTGCCATTCACACTGCTGGGTCGAGATGACGTGACCGGCACGCGCCGCAGTCCCACAAAAGTTGTCACAACCCAAAAAAAAACAAACAAAACAAAACCGAGTTGTCAACCCCTTTGGAAAAAGGTGGATTAGCACCTTGTCCCTTTGTCGTACTTTTGGTCACCTGGATTTCGTTATGGAAAAAAAATCGAGTTTCTTTTTGGCTTCAAAAATTAAGGAAGCTCATTATTTATGATAATTTTTGGGCTTAACATTGTTTTTAAATGTCACTTTTTTTTTCTCTCTTCTCACAGGAGTCACCATTCTGCTGTCACTCACTGTCTTCCTCAACATGGTGGCGGAAACGATGCCGGCCACCTCGGATGCTGTGCCTCTGTTAGGTAAGTTTCCGATCAAGAGTGTTGCTGCTTTTTTTTTAATTCGTCACTTGAGCAAAACAATGTAAATGGGCAAATTGTGGTTACATTAGAATTAAAAAATATTCAGATTATTACTTTTTTTTTTTTTGATAAATGTAACTAAAACTTAAAACCAAGCTTCCTAATCGTTTTCTATGATTATTTTTCTGCGTCAGTATTTGCCATTAAACTATTGCATTAAATTAAATTATAATTAACCCTCAAAATTAAACAGAGGGAAGTGTTTCTAAGAAGGCTTATTTTTTTATGTTTTGTGCATTCTTGGAGTGTTTTGAGCGCTTATAATTTGAATTTTCAATTTGCTGTGATTTTTTTTCGCTTTATTTTTTTATTATTTTTGTTCTTTTTTTCTATTTCCGTGTTTTTTACAATTTGAGTTTCGTGTTTAATGTTTTTCAAAGATTGTGTTCTTCTTTTTCTTTTCTTGAGTTTTTTTTTTGTGTTTTTTTTTTTTTTGCTTTCTGCGTTACTTTTTCATATTTAATTTAGTTATTTTGTGTGTGTGTATTTTATTGCGTTTCCTTTGTCTATTTTTGAAGTGTTTTCTGCGTTTCTTATTTTTTGATCGATTTATTTTGTTAATGTTTGTGCGGTTTTAATGCTATATATGTGTTTATTTTTGTTTGCGTTTGAAATTTTTTCTCTGTGATTTATTTTATGTGTTTTTTGCTTCTTTTTTCTGCGTTTCTTTTTAAGTGTTTGTTTGGTTTTACGTGATTCGTGTTTTCTTTGTCTGTATTTTTATTGGTTTTGTGTTGTTTTGCTCTTTGTTGTTGTGCTTTTTTGTGAATTCTGTTTTTTATTTATGTATTTTTTATGTGTTTTATGTGATGTGTGTTTTTAAAGCTTTGTTAAACTTTTTTACTATTTTTTTGTAATATAGGTAATATTATTTGTTTTTTTGTGCTTTAAAAGTTGTTTTTCCTGCGTTTAAAGAAAAATAAAATTTATTTAATTTTGAAGTGTATTTTCCCGTGATCTTCCCTTTTTTATCGCAGTTTTTATTATAATTTTTCAATTTCCGCGTTTTAGATTTTTTCGTGTTTAGATTTTTATGTTTTTTTTTATTGCTGTGTTTTTCTGTTTTTTTTTTTTGTTTTTTTTTTACATTATATGTGTTTTCTTCTTTTCTTAATCATTTTTAAATTTAGTTTTTTTGTGAATGTTTTTTTTCTTTTTGCTTCCCTTTTTGAAGTTTTTCTGTGTTTCTTATTTGTTTTGTTTGAAATATTTTTTCTCGTGTTTCTTTTATTTTTGTTTGAGTTTATTTGTGATTTATTGTATTACTTTTTTTTGTCTGTTTTGCCTTCCTCACCTTACTGAGGAAAGGCTATAAAATCACTCGAAAAATGAACTTCTTAATTCGACCTCGTAGACCCACCTTCACGTATACCTATCGACTCAGAATCATGTTCTGAGCAAATGTCTGTGTGGATGTGTGTAGGTAGGTGGACATAAAAATTGTCACTCGATTATCTCCGGACTGGATGAACGGATTTTGACCGTATCAGTCTCATTCGATCCATCTTGGGGTCCCATAGGTCTCTATTTAAAATCAGCAAGTTTAGTTAAGTACTTCAAAAGTTATGCTAAAAAAACGATTTTGGCGTATATCCGGAAGATTGTAAAAAGGGTGGTTTTTGCAAGAAACCCTATCATGTTATACATTTTCAGAAAGGTATTAAAAAGACCTTTCAAATGAGCCTAAACATCAAGGATTTGATATCCCTATCAAAAGTTATTAGCACTTAAGTGTTATTTATACACTTTTTGGAGGCCGGATCTCAGATATTTCAGTAAAAATTATGTCCATCATGTGACCCATCGTTAGTTAGATAATTGAAAGACCTTTCAAATGAGCCTAAAACATCAAGGATCTGACAACCCTATCAAAAGTTATTGGCACTTAAAAGTTATATATATACTTTCTGGAGGCCGGATCTGAGATATTGTGATAAAAATATTGTCTGAATCTTCCATGTAAACTTCTTGGCCACCACAGCCGGAACAGTGAAAAACCAGGATTGTTGTAGATAGGACGGAAAATAAGTTTTTATTTCGACTGTTCTTCAGTGAGAGTAAACACACAGTGAGCTCAGTCCATCTGCTTGCGTCAAACCCAATCAACTGTCAGAAAAAGTACCCGTCACAGAAAATGCCTTACTCTTGCCCACTGCTCTACCTGTCAACACTCCTCCACAAGAGTACAGCAACCTAACCTCTAAGCCTTTACTCAATTTAGCTTGTACAATTTCCCCACCTTCTCTGCAACTAACATCACTTTACCATCTTTCACTACGCAACATTCGTTCTTTCGGAAAACAACTTCAAATCCTTTAGCTACAATCGCGGTGACTGACACTAGATTCACCGTAAGTCCGGGAACATACTGCACATCCACCAGCTTAATTTCTCTTGCGTAGCCATTGGCATTCCGTGTGCGTAGATTGACCTCTCCTTTGCCAGCTGACTGCAACACTTGGCCGTCCGCAAACTTCACGATTGTAATCGGTGTTAGTTTAGCTTGTTCCAAAAGATCTCCACGACCAGTCATATGCACAGAAGCTCCTGAATCCAGATACCAATCCTCCGTTGTCTCCTCCTGTATCGCCGCCAAGCATATCTCTCCTCCAAAAGATCCACTCTCTCCCTCCACAGTAGCAGACAATGCTCTGTTCTGCTTTCCGCCAGACTTGGATCGTTCGTCTTCAGCTCGTACTTTCTTCAGCAAGTCACAATCTCGCATCAGGTGGTCGGGACTGCTACACGCGTAACACAGCCGGCTCGGTCCAGGGTACCGCTTGTCCTTCGCAGCACTTCGAACTACCATGGTCTTCTCCGACTCCGTCTCGACTTTGTTCTTCCGGCGGTCGTACTCCTCCATAAGCTTCGTCTTTACAAAATTCATCGAAAGAACTTCCATCCGACCATGAATCGACGACACGGTGCTGTCGAACGAATCGGGCAAATTTGCCAACACAAAACAAGCCTTGAGATCCTCGTCCATTCGAATGCCAACGTTACCCATTTTCTCGAAAAGCTCCTCCATGTTCAGCAAAAACTCCCGAACGTCACCTCCTTCAGGTAGCTCCATCTTCGAAAGCCGTTTGATCAGCGCCACCTTCCCGACCGAAGAATCCTTCACAAAGTAATTCCGCAGCATTTCCCAAGCTTCCTTTGCCGTAGCAGCTTGCTCAATCTCCCTCTGCAGCGCATCATCCACAAGGTACCCGATGGTTTGCAGTGCCAGATCGTCTTTGGCCGCCCACTCGGGAGATTTTTTCACCTCTGCCTTCGCATCGCCGACAACATAGCTCCAGAGTCCCTCCCGCGTCAAAAACTGTCTCGCGCGCCGCTTCCAGGTTTCATAGTTGTTGTAACTCAACCTCGTGAACCCGAATTTGGCACCTTCCATCCTTCCGGCAACTTCCTTCGTAAACTTCCAGCAATTTTCTTCGTCAACCCCCAACAACTTTCTTCTTCACCAAGCTCCACACTAAATCCTCCTTCTTCTACAACTTCCTGACGCCTGGGCCCATAACCTCTTGGCCACCACAGCGGGAACAGTGAAAAACCAGGATTGTTGTAGATAGGACAGAAAATAAGTTTTTATTTCGACTGTTCTTCAGCGAGAGTAAACACACAGTGAGCTCAGTCCATCTGCTTGCGTCAAACCCAATCAACTGTCAGAAAAAGTACCCGTCACAGAAAATGCCTTACTCTTGCCCACTGCTCTACCTGTCAACAAAACTTTCGTTGGATAGGTTTTTTTTTATCAGACCTTGCTGATGTGCCAGAAAAATTGAAGGTCTGCGAACCATATCAAAAGAAATCAGTAATAAAATTGATTTGTTAAACATGTTAAGGGAATGTTGCTATTTTTACTGAATGTATTGACTTTATGAATGTGAGGAAGGCACCAACCACCTAAAGGTGGATTAAGTAACGTTTTTTGTTTAAGTTGGTTTTTTGTTTTTTATCTATGTCTGCATTTTTATTGTTTTTGCGTTTTTTAGTGTTTTTGCCTTTCTTACTAAAGAAAGGTATAGGGTTTGCTTTTTTCTATTGTTTGTTGCTGTTTTGTCTGATTTCTGTTATTTTATTTATGTATTTTTTATGTTTTTATTGATTTTTTGATTTTTTTATTGTGCATGTGTATGTTTTTGTTGCTTTTGTATGTATTTTGGCTTTTCTATTTTTTATGATTGCTTTATTTGCAGTTTCTTAGTTATTTGTTTTTTTTCTGTTTCTTGAATGTTTATTTTTTGTTTTTTTTTTGTGTTTAATCATTGTGTTCTATACTACAGTTTTTTTTTGGTTTTTGGTGTCATTAGTTTTTTTGTGCTTTCTGCGTCTTTTCTCTTGATTTTTATTTTACTATTGGGCTTCATCCATAAAGTACGTCACGTAAAAATCAGCCAAAATTTACTCCCCCTCCCCCCCTTTGTCACGCTTTTCCTATACTTATAACTTGCAATGTCACACTTGCTCAGACCCCCCCTCCTCCCCTAGAGTGTGACATACTTTATGGACGACGCCTTGTAAGTGTTTTTTTTAATTTTTATTTTTTGGTGATTGTGTTTATTCCCTTGTTATTTTATTTGTTTTTTTTTTTGTGTTTTTGTATTTGCGTTTTTTTTTTGTTGTTGTGTTTTTTTTTTTTTTAATTTACGTTTGTATCTTTATTTTTTTCTGGTCTTTGTTGTTTTGTTTATTGAGATTTCTGTTCTTATCAATTTTATTTATTTTTTTGTGTTTTTTACGTAATTCATTGTTGAGTTCAATTTTTTTAGGTTTTTATTTTTTTTGTTTTTTTTTAATTTTTTCTGTTTGTGTTTGTTTTATTTATTTGTGATTTTTGTTTGTTATCTTTTCTGTGTTTTTTGTTTTGTATTTTTTTCATATTTTTTGTGTGTTGTATTCATGTTTAAATTGTGTATGTGTTTTTTTGTGTTTTCCTTATAAAATCTATTGTTACATTTTTCTGTATTTTTGAATGTTTTACTATGGCATGTACATTTTTCCTGTTTCCTTAGTTATTTTTTATTAGTATGGGTGTGATTGTTTTGCTTTCCTTTTTGTGTTTTATTTCATTGAATCTATTGTTACGTTTTTCTGTCTTATTGTTTTTTTGCATTTTTTAAGTTTTCTGCGTTTTTTATTTTATTTTGTTTTAATTTTTGTATGTGTGGTTTTGTTGTTTTATTTTTTTGTTATTTTTTTGTGATTTTTCTTTATGTGTTTTTATTTATTTTACTGTTTTGTTTTTCTGTCTTTTTGTGTTTTTTTTTTTGTATTTTAGAAAAACTTACTGTTCGTACAAGACGGTATTTGTGTCCGTCCCCTGAATGTTTACTTCTGTACCCATATCGAGAACAATAAACCTTTATTCTGTCTCTTCGCGCGCTGACCACCGTCCGAGACGGTTGGCTCTGCAGTCAACTCAAACGATTGTTTTATTTCTATTCAATTGGAGATTCTACGCGCCTGGACAACAACAACAACACAACGTAGGGAATTCGAAGTCAGCCTCTGGCTGAACACTTACATTCTGCATTTTTCTATTTATTATTTTTTGTATATATTTTTGGTGATTTTTGTTTGTTTTTGTGTATGAATTTTAATTTGTGTGTGTTTCTTGGTTTTTTTTTATTTGTGTATGTGTTTTTTGTTTTGGTTATTTTTTGTGATGATTGGTTGTAGTATTAGGTGTTTTATTTTATTTATTCTATGGTTACGCTTTTCTGTGTTTTTTTTTTGTTTTGTGCGTTTTTTTGCTGTGTTTTTTATGTTTGTATTTTTGTTTTTTTTTCTGCTGTTTCTTGTAGTTGTGTTTTTTTGTGATTTCTGATATAATATTTTATTTGCCTTGCGTGTGTGTTTTTTTCTTAATTTTAATTTTTTTAATTGTGTTTTTATTTTTTTTTTGTTTTCTTATGTTTCCTTCTTTGTTTTGGATAGAGTAAACTTTACAAAATTGTCAAAGCAGGTCAATGTTGAATTGCCCATGTTCGCATAAATGTCCCATATGCAAAAACTTCAAGCTGAGAAAAACGCATTTGAAGTTTGTCCCATACATAAGGCTACGTGTTAAGTTTTAGCGAAAAAACTGGATTTACTCCTGATTTCTAGAACAAAGTACTGGATGTTATAGGCTCTTTTGAAAGAGCACACGATTTTGAACCAAACTGCATCAAAGACTCGAAATTGATAAAAATGCATATGGGACATTTATGCGATCAGGGGCAGTGAAGCTTTGTGATATTGATAATAAAATTCAAGTTCACAGAAGTAGTTGAAATTAAATTCTTTTTTTGTGCCTTTTAACTTGAAAAGGCCTGTCAAAACAGTAAGCAAACTTATTCCTGAAATTCTCCGAAATTTCCTAAACCCACCAAAACTCCCGGCCAAATTAATTATCTCGCGGGGGCAAAACTCACCCGTGACCCCATCAACCACGTGGGCGATTGTCGACACCACTCTGACCAGCGAGAAAGAGAGAGTTTAACGCCCACTAAATTAACAACTTCAACTAAAACGGCAAACAATAACAATCCCTTCCCTTAAACCCTCCACCTTTTCTGGTCCGCCAAGCGAAACAAAGTTGGCGCAGCATCGGTAAACAAATCTAATAAACTAACAACCCCTCCTTGTGTTGCCTACCTTCAGGGGGTGCGAGAGGAGGAAAAGTAAATCAAGTTAGCGCTGATCGGATCAATTATTGAACGCTTTTCACACTTGCCTGCTTTGTTTTTGGTGTGCGGGGGTGGCTTCGGGTTGGGTTGAGCTCTTGAGAGCCTCAACTTTCCGCGTCTTTTTACCTTTTTGACGGTGGTGCGTGGTCGAGGAGGAAGAGGAGAAGGTAGAAGAAAGGGGGTGGGATTGTGTAAACGGAAGAGACCGATTTCCTGCTCGTCCGGTACGGGCTAAGTTTATTAATGGGATCTTAGCCCCGGTGACGGCCGGGAAATTGGAAAATTTTGATGAAGGGAGCCGGGAAGGGAAGGGGGAAATTGGTTGCAATTAGTAAGGGTTAATGTGTCGTCATTTTAAGTGGTTTAAACGACTAGCTTCACAAATAATAACATATAGAAACCCAAAAAAAAATTATAAAAATAACTAAGGAAAAACAGACATAAATCGTAAAACAATTCTATCAAAAATTCATCAAAAACTTCTTAAGGAGGTATTAGACTATGGCACACAAACAAAGCCAAATGTATGCTGACAAACAAAAATTGTGAATTTGAATTTGCCGTGGTGAGTTTCCAATCATTCAAATTGACTGTTAATTTGTGTATTAATGTGTTTATGAAGAAGTTCCATGGCAACCTGACAGTTCAACAAACAAAGTTAAAATACCAAGCGTCTCCATGGAACTCTTAAAACCCACAATTCTTCGATGGAGACGCAAGATCCTTCAAAATCTCTCAACAATCGCTACTGTTACCAGCTTTTAACTACTTTTCCAATTATGTGCCCTTGATTGGCCGGGCCAGCCACACACTGGCCTCTCACCCGGTCTAAACTCAGGGTTCCGGAGCATGCACCTGATGGTGCCAATCAGTGACTACCGTTCCGTGAAACTGGCTAGAAAAAAAGCTGCAAAAAAAACTTTAGTGCTGACAGGAAAATAAAGTTCCTCCTCCCCCTACCCGAAAAAGGGCCTCTGTAAACGACGAAAGGTGGTGGTGGTCAAAGCTGAATGTGGTGATGTCCAGGTGAGGTCCAGGTTCGAAAAACTAGCTCTGGTGGTTCCACTCTGGAAGGTCCTTTTTTGTGGGTTAAGAGGTAACTGGGGCGAGCTTATGGTT
The DNA here is from genome assembly GCF_015732765.1 of Culex quinquefasciatus. Taxonomy (NCBI): domain Eukaryota; kingdom Metazoa; phylum Arthropoda; class Insecta; order Diptera; family Culicidae; genus Culex; species Culex quinquefasciatus. The sequence goes on from NC_051861.1 coordinate 121,340,654, forward strand.
GGTACCAAGGTGCATTTAGGGTTTTGCTATAGGGTAATTTTGCAATTCTCAGAAACTTATTTTTTTTTAACAATCGAGGTAGAAAAACAACTTCTGGATCACAAATATTCAAAAATTAAGAAAATAGCTCATTTGAGATTAGCACCAATTCTCTACGATATGAACATTTCTTCATATTTGAATATTTATATTCGTCAATCTGACTGATTTTCGGTGCCTTTCGTTTGTCCAAATAAGTGATTTTGAATTATTTTCCATACAAATTTGGCAGCAGTCCAATGTACATATAAAAATATTTTGTAACATTCCTAAAATCTGTATTTTTGAAGAAATTTTAAACCAATCAATTTGATGCCTTCTCCACAGTTGTAGCCTTGTAGGTATGGATAATGACTACACCAAATAAAAATGATTAACAGAAAAAATTACACAGGAAAAAATCGTGGATTTTTAATGATCACATTTTCCACCTGATTTAAAAAAAAACTATTTCATGATAAATGGCCCCCAAAATAACCATTTCAGAACATTCCAGAATGGGAAAAAAAACTTTGATCGTTTTAGGCTGTTGCTAATATTTCGAAAGTTTTTGTGTCATATCTCTTCAAGATCAGCCCGAAAAATCAAGAGATGAAAATATGTTTTTTTTTTTTTTCAAAATTATGAGTGCAATCAGCAATATACGTTTAAAAATTTTATTTTACTTCTATTATAATCATTTTTAACATGTTAATGATCGATTAATAGTAGTTTATGCAACAAGTTGCAAAAAGAGGATTTTTTCAGCACGAGTCGTACATTTATCCAACGAGGTTCACTGAGTTGGATAAATACGACGAGTGTTGAAAAAATCAAGTTTTGCAACGAGTTCCATACAACATTTTTTGCAATTCCGAAAAACACCCATTGAGTGAAATTTTAAGTCAAATTTTCATGTATTTTTGCAATAAATCGTTTAAATAAAAAAAATGTTGAAAAGTTGTAACCTATCGCTTGTACGTAGTACAATCTCTGGTCACAATGCTTCGCATCATCCTGTCAAACTGAACCGTAGGGACAAGTTAGGATATTGTAATCAACCATTACACTTAAACAACATACAAAACATGGTATCCCTATTCCTAAAACGGTTAGCACGACTCACATCTCTTTGAGCAATTTTCGAAATACGCAAGAACAAAGACTTAAAATTAATAAAAGGGACTTCGTCATTTTGAATCGTCCTCATTTGCCGCTACCGACCAGAGTCCGTTATACATACTCTGGTCAAACGAAGAATTTGTGATCGTTTTGTAATTTAAAGTGCTGTGAATATCTGTTATTTGTACCCAGCATTCCTGTAGCCGGCGAAGTGGTAAATTTAGTTCTTGTATTTTTGAGTCGTGTCTAATTGGTGTCTTAATTGTTAATTGTAGTGTCAGGGAGTTGGTCCCAACCCGCACCATCCAAATTAACCGACAAGGACCGCGCTCTACGCTAAAAGTGGTCGTTTGGTTGGTGGTACAAGGAGGTAACAAAAATGTGGTAAATATCAAAAAACAAAACGTTAAAGCTAGAACAAGTTATTAGAGATGAACTCCTTTCTCAGAACCTCCAAGTTGGCAGAGCGCGCCAACCCGAGAATCTGTTAGAGCGCAATGGCGGAGGCCATCCGGTGAGTTCATTGTTACCACTGTTACACAAAGCACAAGTACTAAAACAAGCCTTAAACACTGTACAGGTTTTTTTTTCTACCAAAGACAAAGACACAAAACCAAAGACACCAAAACCGTTGCTGCGCCAGGCCTGGCCGGAGGAAGATCCTCCGACTTGACTCGACCACCGCGGGATACACTAGAACACACGAACACACACACACACACATGGTTAGGTTAGTTTTAAAACGACGAAAAACAATAAATTAGGACAGTTAAATGCAATAAACATGACTTTTTCCATAACCCAAAGCGACGATCTTTTGTGATTCTTTTTGCCAGGACAGTGCGATTAGCTGAATCGAACCAGGATTGTGAAAGGGTAGGTACAATTCTCCTTCCCCACGTCAAATGTGAGCAGTTGCAGATCTTTACATCTCTCTCTCATCTCCAAGAGTCTCAAGTTCTGGTTTTTATTTAATTTTTAATTAATGAACTAGTGGTGGTAATTGCCCCCTAGTTCGTTATTACAAAGTTTTACTTTTCGAAACAAGTGTTGAAAAGTTTTACTTTTCGAAACAAGTGCTGAAAAGTTAAACTTTTCAGCACTCATTTCAGTGCTGAAAAGTAGAACTTTTCAGCATTTATTTTGAAAAGTGTTGCTATTCGATTCTGTTATTTTTGGTAGGAAAAAGTAGGCCGTTTCATTTCTTCAGAAAGACAGGAAAAGTTGACAGTTTCACAGCGGAATTGCAAAAAAATATTTTCTATTTCAGTTAAGGCCGATGCAAATATTTAAAAAAGTTTTTGTCCCTCGGCCCTGGCCGAGGACAAGGGGGGGGCAAAAAAATAAAAAAATATAAAAAATTACATAACAAGCCATAATTTTCACATTTAAGTGAAAAAAAGTGTTTAAAATGCATTTTACACTAGTTCAGTTGTTTTGCAATCATTAGTTTTCAAAAAATCTAAGATCTGACAAAAACAAAAATTGTATCGAAAAAAAAGATTTTGCATCGAAAATTTTCAAAAAATCTTAAGATTTTTAAATAATCCCAAACATGCTAAATATGATTTTAAACGCAGAAGAATGTATTTTAATTTGATTTCAGCTGGTTGCACTTGAATTTTCATTGAAATTTTGAAGTTTATTGTAAAAATATTTTTTTGCCCCCTGATTTTTCGGGCCAATTTTGAAGAGGGGGTGACAAAAACTTTTAAAAATATTTGTACCAGCCTAAACATTTCTCAAAAAATACTTTTCTTGTCAAAACTTGGACTATTTGAAAGCTATTGATTGCAAATCAACTGTACTTCTTTATAATGCACTTTTTGCACATCTTTTTCACTGAAATTTTTAAATTCTAGCTTGAAATTGCTCTCTTGCCTTGGCCAAAAACTTTGGAAAATATTTGCATCAACCTTATATGTTTTTGAAAAAAGGTCTTAGAAATTTGTATCGTCTCAGTTTTTTTTCAGAAAGGAACCCATATTTGCTAATTTTTGAAAAAAATATCCTCCTAAAACTGAGAAAAATCCTTACTTTCCACTTAGAAAAAAAATACAAGAAAAATAAATTTTCTCAGTCTTGACCACTAATTTTATTGATAACCAATATCTCGGGAACTTAATGTCTGATTTTCAATGTTAAAAAAATTTGTTTTTGGGATTTTTTTAAATTATATAATCAAGAATTAATTTTGAAAAAGGGCTAGTAACACTTTTTCTGACGTTTTGAAATGATGGTCTAAGTTTTTTTCTATTTATTTTTATTTTCGATTTGTGACGTTTAAAGTCGGATCCCCCAGATTATTTTTTTCCATAAAAAAGTGAAATTCTTCAATTAACTTTTTTTTCTGATATTGTGAAAGGTTCTAAAATAGGCAACATTTCACTTATTTTTCACAAAGATACGATCTCCAAAAAAAAAACAATCATGATTTTCCATAAACATTTTAAATTTAATCTAATTGAAATTGAAAGATTTTTTTTATGAAATGCAGCTTTTCCAAATTGCAGCCAGTTTTTAGTTCAGATAAAAATATTTGCTGAATGCTTATGAATATTGCATTGAAATGGATAAAAATGAAATTTTCTAAGTGCTTTTCTATTTGTCTTCATTTTATTCAACTTTATAATAGATTGGTTACTATTAGTCTAGTCTGATTTCAACAACATTTTTTTTTTCAATTTATCGAATGCAATTTTTACAAAAAAATCAAACAAAAAATAATATAATAATATTATATAATAATATTAATATTTAATAATATTAAAAAGGTGTAAAAATGTATAGTTTAGGACCTTTCGAAAAATTACAGTTTATTTTAAGATTGCGAAAAAAATAAATTCCATAGATTGTACATCGATTCTTTGTGATACAACTGATTTTTTCGAATTTCGATTGGAAATTACACAACATTTTCTCAACTATTTGAAAAAATATTTTCAGAACAAGTATGTCCATTAATACTATTTTAAAAAATAAAATAAAAACTAAGTTTAACCTAAAATTAACATAAAAATTGCTTTAGCTAATAATATTTATTTAAAACATGTGGAGTTCTTTTTAAATACAAATTTAGTTTCAAAATTTGATGAAAATTCATTTTTTTTTTTCAAAAAAAAATGAAAAAAAGCAAATGTGGTCTCCTAAAACAAAGAAATGTAATAAATTGTAAAAAATGATCCGTGTTATCGGTGTACGGCGTGGCTGGAACAAAATATTGTAAACCGAGATACCCCATCGGAGAAAGTTGTGTTAACGCCTTGAATCAGAATCTATAAGTATGAAAATATTCTATCGGTGAAAACTAAATATTTCATAATTTTAAGGTTTTGGATTTTTGGTACGAATTTTTAATTGATCTGGCCTTATAGGAGGATCGATCTTTACAAAATATTTTTATAACAAATTTGTAGAGAAATCTCACACTTTTAAAACGCTTTTTGGGCTTTGTAAATCCGTTTTGATTGTCGATAGATGTCCAAAAAAAATATACAAAGCCTAAAAAATATCCCATTTCTTTGAAACAAAAAAAAAGATTTTTTTTTTTGCTGTATTCTTGAAAAAGTAAACCATGTCTTTTCAATGAAAATGGATGCCTCTGGTAATAATTAAGCAATCTCTTATCCAGATTCATCGAAAAAAATAAGGGGAGGACACAAAAACTTTAAATATAAAATTATATTTTCAAATTGGTGGAACCTGAACTATGGAAAACACAACATAAACAATTAGTGAAATAAGTTAAACCTTTTAGGACCTTTTACACGCAACACTTTAAAAATGGATGCGAAAAAATATATTTTCATGATCTAATTGATATTTTGAAAATCCTGTAGCTTGACTGTAACAATGATTAAAGCATTATTTTTACTGACTTTATTCATATTTATAAAGTCAGTAAAAATATCTCATAATGCTTGAATCATTGTGACAGTCATGAACATGTAATTTTTCTCAAAGTGTCGCATCCATTTTTAAAGTGTTTTGATCTCAAAGTTGATTTAAAAAAGGCCAAAAAATGCTGTTTGATTGAAAATATAAAAGAAAAGATATTGACTTTTTCTGAATTGTTCAAAATTTATTTTACAGGCATTTTCTTGAAAATTTTATTTTTTTCTATTCGTATGTTTTCCATTGATTTTTCAGGAGAATTGGAAGAGGGGACAAAAAAATCAAATAAAATTTGAAATGGCCTATCAAGAAGAAAAAAAAAAACTTTGTAAACTTTCAGCAAAAACAATTATATTTATTATTTTTCAAACAAAAGGTAAAAATATTAAACTAAAAGTTTGATAAATAAACTAGATTGCAAAATATGTTGTCTAAAATTACAAAATTGGGAAGAAAATTTAACAGTACAGGAATAGGCAGCTTTTTAGCTGCCAAATTTCACCAATCTTTATTATTCAATGGAAAAATCATTCGAATAACTGTTGGAAATTATTTGTAATAAATCATAGGTTTCAGGCTGACACAAAAATATGTTCAGTTTTTTACATGAAAAATATTTGAAAAATAAAATGCAAAAAAAAACAGAGAAAATAATCGCAAAAATGCAAAAAAAAATCTTTTAAGCACATCCAAAAAATTGTGACGAAAATTTTAACAGTATAGGGTAAGCCAACGGTATCTACAACATTCAAAGTACTGAAATATATTTTCAAGCAACTTAATCTAATTTATTTAAGAAAAACGAATGAAACGATATCTCAATAGGCAGTACTCAACAAGCAAAAACTGACAAATTCCCCTCCCAAAACAGCACTAAAATGCTACTGGTTGATGGAAGTGTGCAACAACTCCTAGCAGTGAAGAAAAATCACCCAACGTGATGGGCAGGTGCGAACCTCGTCCCCATCGAAAAACACCGTCAACCGTCACCGGAGTTGGAACAGAAGGGGATTTTTACACCTGCCAGCCAGCCAGCCAGCAACAACTCAACAGAGGCAACAGTAGCTATTTGCTGCTGCCAAGAGAATGCAACAAGTTGCACCGAAGCTTTGAAATATGGTATTAAATTACAGGAACGGCTTTTGGCTCCAGCAGCAGCAGCAACGTGGTCGTTCGCTCAAGAAACAGATCGTACAATGCAATTTTGCTGGTGGAAAGTGTAATTTTCTCTCTCTCGCGTGCCAGCAAGAAGATGAAGGTCTTGTTGCGTTGAAGACGATACTTCTTTTTTTTCGCTGGAACTTTGTTTGCCGGCAGTTTTGAGCTGCTGACGGGTGCTCTTTTCATAAATTTTGTTGAGATGAGTGATTTTATTGAAATTCTTTGAATAAATATGGTATTTTTTTATCCAACATTAAATTATGACAGGGTTGCCAGATCACCAACCTTCATAACTCATCAACAAAGTTTATCAAACACTGTTCAACGAAGTAGAGTGCGATGAATGCAATTTACGTTTGAATTTGGTACCACTTGTTAAAAAAATTCATCAATTTCACGTAAGTCTAAAAATCTGATGACAGAGTTGCCAGATTTTTAACATTTTTAACAAATTTTCATAATACTACTTGTGGTGGCTTTGCATAACATTTAAATTAAAACTTACGACACATTTTTTTAAAGTTGAATCAATTTTACTAAAGTATCGATATCTTTCAACTGGGTTGCCAGATGTTCAATATTTTTGATTTTTTCTGAAAAAAACACTTTTTAATATTTTATAATGACAGAGTTTTATAATCTTCGACACCCAATTCTTGACACGCTTCAACAATTTCACTTAGGTGCCCATCTCTGACGCCAGTGTTGCCAGATTATAACAAATCTCAATATGTGCTCTTCTTTCTATTTCACAGGAACCTATTTCAATTGCATCATGTTCATGGTGGCCTCCTCGGTAGTGTCCACCATCCTGATCCTGAACTACCACCACCGGAACGCGGACACGCACGAAATGTCGGATTGGGTAATTACTTAATCTAACTCTTCTTAGAAAAAAAAAATAGAGTGGCAATAACACATTTCTCCCCCTAGATTCGCGTGGTCTTCCTAACCTGGCTGCCGTTCCTGCTCCGGATGTCGCTGCCCGGGGACTCGCCCCCGCATCCGTGCCGCCAGAACGTGGACGAAAAGAACAAACAGCTGCAGGAGGTCGAAATGCGAGAACGGTAAGAGAATACTTCAATGATTTGATTTTAATTTTTAACTAATTATTAAAAAAAATACTGCATTTTAAGAGTATTTGGGTCATTCCAGGTCAACTGAGTACACTTTTGGACTCGACCTTCACCGATTTGGACCAAACTTGGAGGGAACGTTTATCTATCAATAGTTAACAGAAATCCCAAGTTTGGTGCTGATTGGACCATCCTTCTATTTTTGGCACCGCCCTCTTTTTTGGCGATTATCTAAAAAACTTTTTTTTTCTTTTAATCATAACTTTGCAACTATTTGAGCAAAAGACTTTCAACAGGTTGCATTTTATAGAAAATTGTCCAAGGAATTCGATAAAAATCAAATTTTAACCCTTAAATGCCCACTAATATTATATTTTATCGTTTTAAGTATAAAAGTTCAGTTTTGACCAATTGCTTGTATTTTTATTTGTTTTATTTTATCAACATCGTGTTCCCCGGACAATTTTAAATAATAATCAATGTAGACTTCAAACTAAAATGAACTATTGACGAGATACAGCGATTTTACTGAAAAAAGTTTGATTTTGCGCAGCACTCGGAAGTTCATGGTGTACTTTTCAACAAAAAGGAATGAATCTCGCATAATTCGGTTTTTGTATGTGAGAAACTTATTTCGGATTTGAATTCATAGGACAGAGCGCAGTGCAAAATCAAACTTTTTTCAGTAAAATCGCTGTATCTCGCCAATAGTTCATTTTAGTTTGCAGTCTATATTGATTATTATGTAAAATTGTCCGGGGAACACGATGGCGATAAAATAAAAAAAATACAAATATAATCAATTGGTCAAAGCTGAATTTTTATACTTAAAACGTTAAAATATAATATTAGTGGGCATTTAAGGATTAAAATTTGATTTTTATCGAATTCCTTGGACAATTTTCTATAAAATGCAACATGTAGAAAGTCTTTTGCTCAAATAGTTGCAAAGTTATGATTAAAAGAAAAAAAAAAGTTTTATAGAAAATCTCCAAAAAAGAGGGCGGTGCCAAAAATAGAGGGATGGTCCAATCAGCACCAAACTTGGGATTGCTGTTAACTATCGATAGATAAACGTTCCCTCCAAGTTTGGTCCAAATCGGTGAAGGTCGTGTCCAAAAGTGTACTCAGTTGACCTGGAATGACCCATTTTTATTTTATTTAAATATATTTTCAGTTTAAAATGTAAATACTGAAATTTCCACTTCACACTTTTTTTCAAAATGGTCAATTTTTCTCACTCACTTTAGGTGTAATAAAAGGGTAATTCTTAACATTTTTTTTTTTTTTGCAAATCGACTTCTATTTGTATTAGTTTATTTGAATTTAATTTGTTCATGCATTCCCTATGTAAAAACTACTTTGCAGAATTATTTCTTTTAATATGATTTGAAAATGTTCGAAAATCTGTATCTTCAGAAGAGATTTTTTGATCGATTTGGTGTCTTCGCCAAAGTTATCTTGAATGGTGCAAATGTAATACTGAAGAAAAGATTTTTTTAAATGATTTTTGTGAAAAATCGAAAACAAAAAAAGGCATTTTAAGTATTTTTTCGAAAAAAAAATCAGTTTTATACATAAAAAAAATTAAGAAAAAGAACGTAGAGAAAACTTACTGCAATTTTCCTTTGTTGGTCAGCTGAAGGAGGTTTTAGACTATGACAAACAAACAAACTCGCACGTTTGCGTGTTTGACAATTTACCAAACTCGCAAATAAAACCAAATGTATGCAGGCTGACGTTGCTGCAAACAAACGCACGCTGCCAAACTGTCAAAAAGCGCAAGTTTGTTAGTTTGGGCTTTAAATTTTGTGAAAAATTAGTTTTTGTCAGTGTCATCTTGTAAGCCCTCATTTTTCAACTCGCAACATCTAAGCAACTATTCGATTTTCAATGATGAAAAATTAAACTTTTGTGAAATTAAAAAAATAATTTCAGAACAAAAACAACTTTCTGAAAGGGATAAAAACACGACAGTTTCAAATGTTGGGATATTTTTTTTATTTAAATGTTAAAAGGAAGAAATTTCACAAATGTTGAGGGCTTATTGAAGGACACTGAGAAAAAACTAATTAAAAACAGAATGAATCTCAAAAAGCTCAATCTAATTGTATAAAAAGGATTTTTTCTCAACTTTGCAAAAATATATTTTAACTGGTAGCCTTCATAAAGTATGTTTACATTACCAAAAATAATATATTTTTTAGAAAAACTCTTTAAAATGCCTACAACTTTAAAACCGTCCACTTTATCAAAAAAATGTGTTAAGTTATTTTCGATTGAAAATTTGTTCGAAACAATATTTCGAAATTTGTTTAACAATAAATTGTTTTTTTTTTTTTTTTTTCAAAAAACCCAATTAACAAAAATCATATCTTTATTCCATCCTAAAATCTTACTTTTAAGTTTCCTAAATTTAAATGAAAAAATACGTTATTTGGGATTTCACATTCTTGTGATAAAAAGTCAAAATAAAAAATCGGGATTTTTACAGTTTCCCTATAATTTTCTGATGCAAAATAGCTTCTTTTGGCATAGGGAATGCCAAACAAAGTTTTACAAAAAAAAAACTAAATTGAAAATCTGAAAAATTCGAATTTCAATAGAACTAGGTACTAAATACACTAATTTTCAAAAAAAATCTGCACTTGATTTTTTTTTTAATTTTACAACATGGATAAAGAACGGGTTTGAAGAGAAGTTTGAAAGGAATTTCACAATATACCACAATTTTGAAAAATGCTCAAGTGTTAAAATGTTTTAAACTTATCACAAAATATTTTTTGTAATAAAAAATGATAAAATATTATCAATTTTTTGTTACAAATGTGATGAAAAGTGTTTTCATAGTTTGCAATTAGAGTGTAAAATAACAAGGAAAATTTTGTGTGTTTTCACAACAATTAAGGTTTTAGCAATAACTTAAAAAAACTTAAATTCTCACAAAATATCGTGTTTTTGTAAATTACTTCATTTTTCATAACTAGAATATTTTATATTATTTTATTAATTTATTTAAAAAAACTAAAATATTGAAAAAGACTTCACGCTGTGGTATTGAAAATAAAAATTGATTACCAATTGAATTATAAATAAAAATTAACGTTGAACAATGCTTCACCCCTGATTTTTTGGGGAAATTCATAAAAGGGAGAAGAAAACTTTATTTTCAAACAACATTAAATTGCCTAATTCTAACAGTTTTTTTATTCACAAAATAACTTTTTTTGATTTTTTTTCATAATTATCAATTTGAACTGCATGTTAAAATTTTTCAAGAATTATCCCATTTTTATAAAACGTCCAAATATTTTTTTTGTTTGTAATCTTCGTACCTATGTCTGAAATTTAGCGTAAATTTATAAATCATTGGAGTTTTTGTAAATATTGTTTATTCAATAAACAACCCAGTCGCGAAATACTCTAACAGAGTTGATTCTGTCAGAATTTCTGCTAGAATGCTGTAGGAATATCCAGCTCTGTAAGAACTATGCTAGAATCCTGCTAGAACGTCGTGACTGAGAAAGCTTTCAAGTCAAAAATCTACTACACGCAGAAAAATAAGGCATATTTGAATCAACAAAACATTTTGTTGATTTGAAAATCAAGATTTTTGTTGAATCAACGCTAAACGTCAAAACAACTTTTTCAAAACAACAAAATATTTTAAAGGAATTTAGAAAATCAAGGTTTGTTTCAATGCAAAATCGGCGTTGATTATATTCAACAAATTTTTTGTTGAAACAGGCTGATTCTTCAAAACATTTTTCTGCGTGTACAACTCTCAAAGCAGAGTGATGGATTTGTTGTCAACCCACAAAAAAATTCTCTGTGTCAAATTTAATACCAAACATTAGACTGACTATTAATGGAATTTGGTACGACATTGAGCCAACAAAAGATTGACAAATAAACAATTTGAGTGTTAAACATATCAACATATTTTTTTATTTTTTTTATTTTTTTTTTTTTTCAACCGGGACTCCTTGAGAAACGACGTTCCGAACGCAGCAACATCGCTGCCGATCATTACCCTCCCAACCAAACTCACTGACTTCATGTCTGCTTCCGCGCGTGTCCTGTTCCGGATTCCGCCAACCGGTTCCAGCACAATTCAATCACACTCTTGATCACACTCACACTTCCACGCCCAAACGTTCACTCTCAACTGTCCACAGCGTAAACATAAACACGCGTCTCTTTTGATTCGCTGTCAAAACCAAGTACACGCTTCAGTAAGGAACAGTCTGTTTCGGGTTATTCTTTACATTATTTTGAAAGACGAAGACCCTACAGATTTATTTAATTTCGTGTTCGGCTAGCGATTACGTGTTCTTATATTGGCAAAAACATTATTGAAATTAATGTCAACGCTAACCAGTTTTGGTCGGATTGGATAATTTGCTCAAAACATATTTCTGAGTAAATTAAGTTTCGTCAAAATCTGAGTGATTTTAGAACAATCTAATCAAAATCAAACTAAAAACTTATTTTTTCCCTCCCCAACAGGTCCTCCAAGTCCCTGCTCGCGAACGTGCTGGACATCGACGACGACTTCCGGTGCAACCACCGGTGCAGCACGCTGCCGCACAATCCGACCTACTACCGAACAATGTACCGTGGGGACGATGGTCCGATGGGCCCGGGCGGCCCTGGCGGTGGCGGCGGAACCGATACCATCGGACGCAGTGGTGGCGGCGGCGGTGGCGTCGGCCTGGGAACGATCAGTGCTGCCAGCGGGGTCGTCGGGGGACGACTGCACGAGACGGTTTCCTCGCACACCTGCCTGAGCTCGTCCGCCGAGTACGAACTGGCGCTGATCCTGAAGGAGCTGCGGTACATCACGGACTCGGTGAGACTTCGGTTAACCTTCCTGTCAAAGTGACAGTTCTAACCTTATTCTCTACCTTTTGACAGCTCCGCAAGGAGGACGAGTCCGGCGAGGTGACCCGGGAGTGGAAGTTTGCCGCGATGGTGGTCGACCGGCTGTGCCTTATCATCTTCACCCTGTTCACGCTGATCGCGACGCTGGCTGTATTATTCTCGGCGCCCAATTTTATATTCTCATAACAACCATCGGCATCAGCAGCATCGTCCTCCTCGTCCTCCACTTCCGCCGCAACAACACCGACAACAACAACCCTCCTTTCCGCAACTACTGCTCCGACAACAACAACAACAACTGCGACTGCAACACAGGGTGACGTCGGCGTCGTCTCGTGGATCCTGCTCGGCGGAACGCTCGCCACCGTTACGGTCGTGCTGGTTGCGGCCCTGGCCACCCTCGCCCTTCTCCTGGCACTGGCCCTGGTCCTGCTCGGCAACGGGACGCTCACGCAACTACTCGCGGTGACTGATTACAAGTTAAGAAAATATGTTCATATTTTCGTAAAGAATTTTAAATTGATTAACGACGCGTAAGGACGGCGCCGCCATCTTGAAAACAAAGGAGGCGCGCGCGCGTGCGCAAAGTGTAAACAAACACGCAGCAATGGAGGGCTAACTAGAGTGACAGGTAAAGATACAAAAGACAGACGGTTTTAACACACAGTTACACGTTACACTCGACGACATCGGAAGAAATACTAAAAAAACATTTTCTCGTCTACTTTTTTAGACTTTTCCTTTTTATATAAGTAAGGGAAGCGTGAAAGTAAACAAAAAAACTAGCGGCGAACGGCGACCGAAACGTAGTGAAAAAAGTTGAATTTTTACCTTTTTAGATGAGTTGACTTACGAGACAGTGTATACTATAAACAAAAGTCGTAGCAAATTACTGAATTACATCCGGTTTCTATTTACAGTGAAACGAACAGAAAATCAAACAAAAACTAAACACACGCTTACTCGCGTGATTGATTGATTGTACATAACTGATAGATTTTATTAGACAAATTAAACACCACACACTCACATTTAACAATCGTCTAATCCCCACTTCTAGCAAAAAAAAAAACAAAAACAAACCATGTTCTGTAAATAATTTTAAACTCACTACTAATCCCCACAAAATAATCCCGTTTCACCTTAAACTTTTCGGTTGGCAACACTGACCCACAAGCGTTCGCCACTTTTATTTTGATTTCGTTCGACCACGAAGCTTCAAAATCGCTCAGATTTCGTCGAGATCGAACTCGCTTCGAAAAATAAGTTTTGAAGCAACTGTCAAATTTTGGGTACATTTTACTCAAAATCCTATAAAAATGAGTAAACATCAAAAAGATTTAAGGCAAAGTAAGCTATTTTTGTTTTGCAAACATAAACAAAGCAGCATCCATTGGCGTACGCAAGCAATGACATAACCTCACCTTTCGGCTTCCTCAGCAAACGTCAAAACAGTGCGAAAGTTCTGCAGGATCTTTTCCGAAAGAAACAGTGGCGTCGATTTGACAACCGCACCACTAAAATGCTTGTACCTAACAATGCTTGAGAATAAACAAACGAGTTTTAATGAGTGAGCTTGAATTAACCAAAAAATTTAGCACGCAATGTAAACAAAAACAAACACGTTTTGTTTGGTTGACTATTCTGTGCGCTGTCCCGAAGTTTGGTTGAATTTGGTTGCCGGAGTCCCGAGTTATAATTACAAATGTTTACGGTAGTCGGGCTTGTACGTGTGTCAAACGCGTTCTGACCTGAAATTCCTTTGGTCAGTTGTAGCACTTACAGCAATTTTCAGGGTGAGTCAAGACGGCACGACAAGTTTGAACCTTCTTTCATGTGAAAAGTTACAACAATGCACATAGTTTTTTTCCGTTTTTTTAATATCTCAGGATTGAAATCGAATTTTGGAGATCGGAGAAGGTCAAAAGATGAGGCATTGCGAGCTGCACAAAATGTCGTTCTTAACTCAATTTGGCCCAAAATGCACGTGCGACAAGATACTCATTTCTAGGTAGGCTAAGTCTTGAGAAAATCTGAGTCATTTTGGATGTGCGTGTAGAGAAATTTACCTAAATCATAACAGTTTTTTCAAACCCCAGTTTTGAGTAAATTTGAGTTCGACCTAATTTTGAGTGATTTTGGAGGCGGGTGAAATGTTACTTAATTTAGCGTAAAACTTACGCTATCCTAACCAAAATTTAAAAAAAGAAGAAAAAGTCGCATCAAACTTATTGAAAACAAACAAAAACAAAACACACACATTAGTTAATCAAACGTATTACAGTTTTATATCTTAGCAACTTTTTATACTCTAAAACTATAGAAAAACAAATCAAAGCTAGAAAAAAAATTAGTTCAGTGAAAAGCAAAACTATACCCAAAAAATGGACAAAATAACGTAATCGGAGGACGCCACAGAAAACCCTCTACCGGCTGGCGCAATTAACGCGTCACGTCAGCGCCTGACAGCTGTCATATATGGTAGCGAGTAGTGACAGCAGCGCGGCGTGTCGTGAAACATTTGTACGTAACGCAACCACATGTTGACATTGTTTACAAACAAAACGAAACTAATAGGGCAGAGAAAAATAAAACACATTTTGTTTTTCAATGAATCCGTAAATTTATTATTAGATAAAACTTAAAATCAAATTTTCAAACATGATTTACAATATTTGACATTATTTTCCTGTCGATAGTTTACAGCACTGTTTTGGGTAACGCCCCCTTGAAAAAAAATATAGAAACGAAAAGTTATCCACTTTAACGATCCCCGAGTCTTTTGTGATCTCTGTTCCAAGTTTCTGCTCATAAATTTTGGCCGAAAAATGCTCAAATTTAGTAAATTACTGAAATTTTTAGAAAAAAAAAATTATTTGAAAAATAAATAAAATTTTGATGTCCATAACTAATTTAAAAAAAATACGTTTCAAATATTTTTAAAATAATACATTTTTAAGCTGCTTCTTTAATTATCAAAAAAAAAGAAAAATGAAATGAATTCATAAATGATTTTAAATTTGGCTTCATTTGGTATCCATAAAATAGTTTTTTTATTGTTTTATTATTTTCATTGTAATTTTGTTATTGAAAATCAAATTTTTTAAGCTATTTTTTATTTATTAACATTCTTGAAATTTTGAAAAAATGAGGTTTTCTGGTTTTCTATTTTCTTAAATCATTTTTATTTAGTCTTCAATTTTTACTAAAAATCAAAATTTTTAAGCTTTTTTTATTTAGTCAAAAAAAAGAGTGATTTTGTTCTCTGCGTTCATTTGATTTTTATTCAATTAATTTTGTTTTATTTAGAATTGATTCAAGATTTTTAGTTTGGCATCATTTAACATGCAAAAAATATGTTTAAAATAATTTAAAAAAAACTATTTATTTTTTATCTAAAATTTTTATTAAAAATCAAATTTTTAAGCTATTTTTTTTTATTTTGTATTTTTTTTTTAAATAAGGTCCTCTGCGTTCATTTGTTGAAAAAAAAAACAAAAAAAATATTTTTTAATAAAAATTTAAGATTAGTTTTTTTATTATTTTAAACTTATTTTTTCATGTTAAATTCATTCATGATGCCAAATTTTAAATCTTGAATTAATTGTAAATAAAGCAAAATTTAACTGAATAAAAATCATTTTTGTTATACTTAGAAAAAATTCAAAATTTAAAATTTGGCTTCATTAGGCATGCAAAAAACATGTTAAAAATGATATCAATTTTTTTTATTTAATGAAAAAATCTAAATTTTAAGCGTTTTTTTATTTACTAAAACATTTGAAGTTTAAAAAATAATTCTGTGCGTTTATTTGTTTTCCATTCATAATATGTTGTTTTACTTAAAATTCATTGAAATTTTGAAATTCGACTTCATTCGGAATCACAAAAATATTTTTAAAATAATATATTTTTTTAGCAATTTTTTATTCATTAAGAAGTTTAGAAAAGTGAGGTTCTCTTCTTTTTTTTATTCAAATAATTTTGTTTTACTAAGAATTCATTCATGATATTAAAGTTGGCTTCATTTGGCATTCAACAAATATTTTTTAAATATTTTTTCTTCATTTTAATTTTTTTATTAAAAACTTTTTTTAAAAACTTAATTATTATTTTTTTTATTAAAAACCTCATAGCCTTCGAATCTCTGCATTAATTATTGTTTTTTTTAGAAAAATGAGGTTTTCTGCGTTTATTTTTTTTTTGTTCATTTAATTTTTTTTAACTTGAAGTTCGTTCAAGATTTTTTATTTGGCTTCATGTGGCATCCAATAAATATGTTTGAAATTTGTTTATTATTTTTTTATCTATTATTATTATTGAGTTTAGAAAAATTAAGCTATTTTTTTATCATCACCATTTTTGAAATTTGAGGAACATGAGGTTCTCTGCGTTTATTTTATTTTATTCATTTAGTTTTGTTTTACTCAAAATTCATTAAAGATTTAAAATTTGGCTTCATAAACATAAAAATAATAATTACAAACTGAAAAAAAAGTTTTTGAAAAATACGAGATTATATGAGCATTATATTGCTAATTTTTTACAGGATACTCCGCTAAAAAAATGACAAACGACACGATTTTTAGAAGAATTTATACAATTTTTAAATATTAGCTGAAATACACAGTGTATGAAATATTTTTCACTAAGAAAAATTCATTTAAAGATGTTTTTTTGTGCTACTTCAATTTTATTTAAACTATTGAAATTAAAAAAAAACATGTTCTCTGCGTTTATTTGATAAATTATTATTCCTTGATTTTGTTGTACTAAAATCCATTCAAGATTTGAATTTGAACAAAGAAGTTTTTATGAAAACCGTGAAATTTTAAAACAAAAACATTTTCAAATAAAAAATCCATTCAAAACTTTTTTTGTTTTTGATTTTTTTTTTTTTTCAAAAAATAAATAACATTTTAAAGAGATGAAGTCCGTTGAAAATGTTACATTAAGCTACAACGCATTTTTCATGTAATTTGAGTAATTTTTCATGACATTGAACATTAATTAATGATCCTGTGATGTTCAACAAACTTGGAACTATAAATATTTCGTTAGGGCGTAACACAAAATTATGAATATTTCAAGTAAGTCTGAATACAGATTAAAATTTTTACTAACACTTCTTTCTATATACCATTTCTTTACATTAAGAAATTATGATTTTAGAAAAATTACTTTTAAAAATATTAAACAAACGATTTATACTTTTGATTTAGTTCTTACCTGTTGAGAATATACAACAAAACAAGTCAAACAGCATTTCAAAATCCTTTGCCAAAAATCAAAAACAACAGTTCAAACCCCAAAAAGGACAGAGAAACTATAGCTTCTCACTGCAAACAAAGAAAAACACGACATCAAACCAAAAAAAACACCATGCAATACAAAAACAGAGCAAAAATGTCAAAGCGAAATACGTATCAAAATACATGTCACGTCACACATACACACGCTAAACTCGAAAACACTCAAACGTTCAATAACTGCCATTCGATACTGCGAAGAGTGCACGAAAAAAAAGAGAGAGAAAAAAAAATACATGAAAGTGACGCAAAAAGGTGAGTTGAAAAACAAAACTAACATCACGTTGTTCGATGAAAAAGAGAGAAAACACAAAAATGCTGTGATAAAAAGTATTTTCGTATTTATTACCCAAACAGAGAGAAAAAAGTGGTGGTTGGGGTGAAAATTGCGGAAAAAAACCCGTTGTTATTCAAAAAGAAAATTAAAATATAAACTTTATAATAAAGAACTCACTAACACAGGCGCGCACGAGCGTGCGCGCGCTCGTCACAGAAGGCCCTATGAGTACGTCAAACTGACAGCGAGCGCGCACGCTCGCGCGCACCAACACAGATAAACACAGCCGCAGTTGAATAACCAAAACAATACACGCTAAACGAGGTCAGCGCGCGCCCGCGCGCTCTAAAATGACGTGTAAATAAAGCTACAAAATCAAAGTGTTATTTTTATACACACACACACGCGCGCATACTAAGCCGGGGTGTGAAAAATGGTAGGCGACGACGCCGCCTACTACTGTTGAGAATCAAAACCTTCATTGGAGCTAATAATCACACACACACTAACTCATAATTCTGATATTTAGTGAAAGCAGTTAGGCAGTAGTGTGCGAGAGAGAGAGAGAGACGAGGTAGTTGGAGTGAAAGAGAGAGAGAGTGAGTACGAGAGCGTGGTGCGATTAGTGACACTTCGAGCGACAAGACACTAATTCACGTTTTTTTTACCTAAGGTTAGGCTAATATGATATTTACTAAATTCATAGTGAACAAAAAAGTGGCTAAAGCGAAAACGAGACAGCGCTACACGAGAAGCAAACACGTTGTTATACAAATACAAGCAAATCAGCGAGAGCAGGTAAGCAAATGCAAACAAACACAGACATTTGTGGTACATTCGTTTAATTCCATCGAGAAAACAATAGATCACAAATAAGCTCGCACAGTTTAAACAAAACATTCAGTTTGAGTCTGTTTCGTTGCGCGCTTGTCAGTAACACACACACACCAATGTTTTGACAGTTCTCCCCCCAACACACACTCACACAGTGACAGTTTCAAGCCCATTTGCGTTTTCCGCAAGTCATTTGTAAGCCACCCAGCTCATCAAATGCTGTTGTTAGGTTAGGTTAGGTTAAAATCGAAAAGGTCATCAACAAAACAAAAAAGGTAAACAAACAAAAACACGCGCATATTACCACTACTACTACAACTACTACGAACACTACTAACTACTATTTACTACTACTACTAACTACTACCACTAATTACTAGTTTAACAAAACACGTTATTACGTTTGTAGTGAGCAGCGCAGCGCAAGCAAGCGAACACAATTACACGAAAATCGTCTTCCTGAGAAAAATAAACAAACACACAAATACACACACAGTGAGCGGCGGCAGTGACAGTACGTTCACTAACACACCGACATTACGCTAAACTTTTCGAAACATAGTGCAAAAGAAAACCGCGATTAGATGGCTTTATCAGGTTAGGAAGTTGAACAACGGTTGCATGAACGGTTTTTGTTACGTTTTTTTGTTGTTTCGGTTTTGTTTTTAGAAACTCGTTCTTCTGCGCGTCAATTAGCGACATTAGTTCTCCAATTTTATCACCACATTGTTAGACCTGTATAGTTGAATCGTGATTTTTATCAAATTTAATTGTAATTAAAACGAAACGAGACAAGAGTAAAGCAAGAATATCTAAACAAAAGTTTAACACACAAAAATGTAAACAAAGCTGACGGCTTGGCAATCGCAGCAGGCCGACACACTCTCAGCGTACACGTTGCGAATCAATACTGGTGATATTACTAGCGAGTTTTTAAGGCGACTCACACTTACACACTCTCATTCTAGCCTTTAAGCAGCGCCAAACGCTAAACCGCATACATTTACTCGAGTAACAGTAACACACAAACACGCAGACAAAACTGTGCTCCCTCTGCTAGAACGAGACGGAAACGGTAGCACCACTACATAGAAAAACAGAACGCAAACAAATACCACTCACACAGTGAAGCAGCAAACAAAAACAGTACTAGTCAAATAAACAACAGAAACACTAACTACTTACTATATCGTTGAACAAAAACAAACTATACTTCTATAAACAAGTAATATTTGCACACACACACACACTCTTAACTTAAAAAAACAATAACACGTTTCGGTAGAACTCTAATCTGAGCAGGCTTTGCGCTTTATCACACGCACACACACATTTAAATCGTTTAAACGTCACTTTTCATTTGCGATGCGTCCACACCAATACACACACACACGTAAACTGTTATACTCGTCGATGGTGCCAAATGGAATTGCTTTCAACACTTCACTCACACCAACACACTCACACATTTGTTGCTTCCGGATACACACGCACACATGCAAATACACCAAACACACGCGGAAACTTTCTTACTAAAGCAGTTATTCAAATAAAGAAGAAAAAAACATGAAGTAAACAACACTTTAGACAATATCAATTAAAGGCAGGCTATTCATCCTTTTTCCTACGAAACAGTGCGAAATACTTAATAAAAATTTAAACAAAACAAAAAAAAACTAGCGAAACATGCAGTTTAGATTAATTCAATCGTTGAAATAAAAATTAACAAAACAAAAACACGGAAAAATGCAACTTGTTTATTCCACCTAGGGGAAGATAAAACTGTTATAGGTATTTACTAGGCATAAAGCTCGTTTTATACAAAAACAAAGGAAAAAAGTAAACAAAATAACCTTTAAAAAAAAAGAAGAATCACACACACACACACACTACTACGATCGTTCAATTTTTAAACATGCAGACGAAATCAGTTTTGATTTTCTTCTCGCAAAACTTTTGGCAGCCAACATGATTTCACACACACACTAACACACAACCACACGAACGAGTTAGTTAACTTAAATCAATTGTAGGTTGCGAGAGGGGAAAAACACACACACACTCAAATAATCAATTCAAGTAAATTTGACTAATAAAGAAAAAAAAATCAAGCAAGCAAAAAAAACGTACTAAAAAATATCTAAAGTAAACACAATTTAAACCCGCAAGAGTACAGTCATTATCGACTTCAAATATGGTTTGCAGTAAACACTTGAACGCAAAAATGATTGAAAATTGAACGATTAGACGAAAAAAAGTGGTTAAGAAACGAAACTCGTAGATTGAAAAACCGTTACTAGAACTGGGAGCGAAGCGCGTAGAGAAGAAGAACATGCGGCAAACGAAATAGAAAGAAGAAGAAAAAATGATGAAGAAAAAAAAACTCAAAATTATGATAATAAAATTCAATCATTACATTTAAAAATGTTCAAGAATGGTTGTAAAGAATTTGTTAAAAAAATAATAAAAATGATTATTTAAAAGTTTGGGTCTGTCACTTGAATCTTCGAAAACCCCTATTTTAAACACCTAAAATCCTAAACTATATGGAATTTGGTTAGTTTTTGGGACGGTAACGATAATATTATCGTTTTTGATCCACAACTATAAAAATCATTTAAAAAGGTAGAAATTGGAAAAAAATCGTTTTTTTTAAGCCAAAATTTACAAAAATGGTTTGATAAAATGACAATTTGGCATGGATTTTTTTTGCAATTTTATGTTTGCATTGGTTTTTATATCGATGATGTGTTCAGTACAAAAAGAAAATCTCCCGAAAACTTATTAAATTTGGCATTAGCTTCTATCAAATGTTACCATTTTTGATTGGATTGTAGCAAAGAAAAAATAGATTATTTTTAACTAAAAACCTTCAAAATTCTCAATATTGTGAACAAAATATTTTAAAACGATGATTTTTTTATAGTTTTCCGCAGCGATGTTAATTTGACACAAAATCACAAAATGACATATTTTGATTATTACTTGATATTCATCAGAAAGCAGTTTTTTTTAAACTTCATTTTATTCTGGCAGCTGTCCATAAAAAATGCTATGCTATGCTATGCTATGCTATGAAAATATTCAAAAAGCAGTTTCTTGAAAAGGATTATATTGACCGATGTTGTGACTTTGACAAAAACCAAATTTAGTGCGTTTTCAAATAGGAACACAATTGCACTTTTTAGAAAACTGGATACCAGATTCCTTGAAAAAAAAATTGACAAAAAAAATCTTAGCGCAATTTTGTTGAAAATTTTTCCTCTTGTGTTTTTATGAATGAATGAATGAATGAAATAAACCTTTTACTAATGCTGCAAATGCAAAATTTATTATTTTCTTTTATTTGATAATATGACGTAAGTGCCATTTAAAGGCAAACTACTTGAAACGTATCGTATAAAGTTCATCAAATTATCTTCTTTGCAAAAATGTATGAAATCATTTTTTTTTATAAAATTTCAACTTTTGCCTTGCTGTTATGGTCTTGTTAGGGTGGTTCACGATTAGGGTGATTTTGAAAATCTAACTTTTTAGGTTTTTTTTGTCTTCTAGAAAGTTTTTGATCTTGCCAATCCAAGCAACTTTGTCAAAGACACCAAAATTTTATCTCGTAATCTACGCCTTCTACGACCAAATTTATAGAAAGCATCTGAGTAAACCCTAAAAAAACAGTTTTTTGAACGTGGCAATTCAGGGTTAAGTTTTAGAGAAAAGTGATTTTGGGGGCACTTTTAGAGCTCTAAAAAACAAACATTTTAATTTTTTAAAGTCAATTTGGACATAAGGGTCAAAAGTTACAGCCATTTTAATGTAAAAAAGATGCAAATTTAAAACTCAAATATCTCGAAAAGGCGAAAGCCAATTTTTTTTCTCAGGGGTATTTTTCTTTAAACTCGAGATATCTTCATTTGAATAAGTCTAATTTTCAAGGGAAAACCATATGGGACCACCCTAACGAAATTGGAAAACTGTCCAAATATATGTTTTTTCATGTAATTTTGCCCTCAGAATTGTGCTAAAGTGTCGAAAAAACTATTTCTGGTCATATTTTGGGTTTCCATATAAAATTATTATATAAACCCAAAATGTGACCAAAATCCGATTTTTTTAACTAAGGTTTTTTTTCTTTTTAGTGTTACTTACGTTTTATCGTTAAATAAGTGAAAACCATAAATTTTACATTTTAGTAAAGTATGCAAAAGATTTGAGCACAAAAAATAATCGCAACAGCTGATACAAATAATAAAAATTAATTTTCATGAGGATTTTTTATAATATATATTTTTGTCTTACTAAAATTTACTCATTCTTGAACGACGAGACAGCCTACTTTTCTGTACTAAAAATAACAGAATAGAATAGTAACCCTTTTCACTGAAATGGGTGCTGAAAAGTTGTAATTTTCAGCACCTGTTAGGAAAAATTATACTTTTCAACATTTTTTTAAGATTTTAGGATTCATTGACTCAATGCAAGGACATTTGTCCTATAATTCTGTTCAAAGAATGTTTTTTCGGAATTGCAAAAAAGTTGTATGGAACTCGTTGTGAAACTTGAAACGTACGACTCGTGCTGAAGAAATCGACTTTTTGCAATTTGTTGCATCAACTACTATTTCATAAGGAAAATGCGATCAGTAAAAAATACTACAAGATTATGCTATTCTTTATTTTTTCACTGATTTGTAAGGAGAAATTCTCAAAAATTCTCAGCGTATTTTTTTGAAACTTTATCATGGTTTCAATGAAAATTGAAAACTTTCTGAATTATTATAAAAAAATTACTATGATTTGACGTGAAATACAGATTGATTTATACTTATTTTTGAATAGTTTAGATCAAAATTTAAAATTTTCTCTCAACAACAAGAGCTACACATTTTTTTTGGTTTTTCCATGTAGTGGGAAGTTGTTCCTGATGCAAAATCTATAAAATTTTTGTTGTTTTTTGTTTTTTTTTTTTTCTTAAAATTGCATTGACGAACTAAATAGTCGTTGCGAAAAATCTCACACATGTTTCAGTCAAATCAAAAATGCAAAATGTAATCCCTATTCAGAAGCTTATCTTAATGAAAAAACAACAAATTCGCAATATCTTGTAGAACATGCGCAACCATTAATAATTTAATTTTCGACCAACCACTCTTTTCTTACAGGATCTTTAGTGGCATTGCATGCAAGCGGGCTTCGCCAAAGCCGAACCTACTCCATGGCTTTCTACCAGCCTTGAACCTACTCGGTAAATGGAGAAAAAAGGGACAACTGTCAGATAACAGGGAATTTCACTGAAATCTGGGTAAAATTTATTCAAGTTTTGTTGAATTTTGAGTAAACTCAACTCAAATCTGACAGATGCCCGATTTACTCATGTCTGAGTTGGTTCGATTTTGACCACAAAAAAAACTAATTGATTTCAAGTGTGCGTGTAGCACAGTATAACACCTTCCACGCAAGTGGCGCTGTCAACCGTGGCCAATGATGAAAGTAGATGAAAATCACCCAGGACGACTTATTTACCACCAGCGAGGTAGGCTCGCAGCCATTTTACTTGGAACCGGACCGTCAACGAGGCAGCAACGCATTGTGGAACTGCTGCAGGTTTTTTGGTAAAAATGCTTGAAATAAGCTAGTTTAAAGTGTAAATTAACTGCGCACAAAGCGATAAACTATGTGAACGGAGCGGAGTTGGCAGCCGACGGCTGCCTAAAGTTGTGAAATTCCGGATGTTTTTTTTTCAAACCGACAGTGGAACTTGTCTAGTCTGGAATTAGCCAAAACACCCCAGGTAAGTTTACATTTTCCATAACATGGCATTCACAGGCAGTAATTTGTGTGCGTTTCCTTTGTCGCTTTTCACAGATTTCCCGCGGTGTTGAAATTCATCTGGATACCTCATGGTATCGAGTGACAAATCGGATGGCAGCGCTAAGCGGAGGCACCGCTCCCTGAAACATTTTCCAAAATGGAGTCGCGGCTTAAGTGACGGTGAAAGACAGATAAGATACGGGGCCGCCGGCGAGGGGACGTGTGAGTTGGGAGTGGCGGGACAAGGGTTCAAATGGTGATGTGGCCGAATTTCGTAACATTCATGACTTTTGTTGAAACAAGTTTCAACCAGTGCCAACGACTGCAATTCATGCTCATTCGTATAGCTCTTTTCCACTTTGGATTGTTGAAGAGGTGAATGCTTCGACCTCAATGATCAATTTTATAATTTCAGGAGCGAAGTGTTTACTAGTCTCGTACGAAGGAGTTGTCTTGTCTTGTCTTGAAGAAATGTCTGCAATCTAATTCTAATTACTGTTGTGTCAGCCGCTGAAATTTCTGCCCAGTAGTTCAAGCAACGTAGCAAACTTGATGTCTTTGTTGCGTCGATTCATTTTGCTTCTAATGTCTTGTCTTGTCTTGTCTTGTCTTCGGGAGTTGGTCTCCCCCACGCAACGGGTTGCGGATCTCTTCTAAACGTCCCCGCAAAATTACAGCAGGTTCCGCTGTCACCATTTGTGCAGGCCTGCATGCGAACGCCAAACCCCGTGCGATTAGTGGAATGTCTTTGTCCGAAGTTGATTCGCATTCGCGAAAGTCTTGTCTTGTTGAACTAACAACCGTAATTCACTATTAGTTGAATATTTCAACGCAAACAATTGCTCCTTTTCTAACCAGTAACTGAACGATGGTTGAGGGGGGGGGGGGGGGAAACCCCTTCCCCTTAATTTTTAAAAAGTCTAAGTTTCTACGTTTGACAGATTTTAAGAATTATTCGATGGAATTGTCATCCTATAGTACCAACCACTGCGGTTCACTATTATTTAAAGAAAATTCAGGGCAAGTGCATAATTTTTGATTAAAATTGTCACGATAAATTGAAATTTTCGTTACATAAAAATCCACAACTCTGTGAACGCACCCCACCTCCCCATCTAGAAACCAACAGCCGGTAATTCACTATTAGTTCAACGCCACTCAGCGCCCCCAATTGCCCCTTTATCAACCAACAGTTTGATGAACGGAATGCTCCTTTATCTATAAACAGCTTGATGATGGCCCACTACGAAACGTGATATTGTCAAGCTTTTTGAGTTTTCAAGTCTTTCCACTGAAGTTCCCTATTAATCATTTCGAAAAAATGCCCCCAAAAATGCTTTATTATCAAGCAAAAGCTACACCGACATGCACCTTTCCCAATAAGTAGCTTTACGGTGGGAGTTTTGTCTTAAACTGTCTTGAAATGGCTCGTGTCTTTAATTGTCTGAGGGTGGGTTCGTTCACAGAGTTGGGATAGCAACCGCTGAAATTTTTATTTTGAAAGTCTTAAACCCAGCGACAACTTGCACCCTTTGAAATGAGTAATTTAACGCTGAAATTGTCTCGTCTAACATTGAGTTTTTTTCTGTTTGCGATTTGCCGCAAACTGTCTTGTTCTGAAAATTACAACCACTGAAATTTGCTATTTAAAAAAGAAATAAACCTGCGGTTTAATTTTTCGTAAAGTGAAACTGAATCGAGACGTTCTAAAATCAACTACAATTCTGTATTTTTTTTTGCAGGAAGCTCCAACTTTCTGTGGAATTTTTCTGACTATGACAGTTACGAACGGGGGAGAGTTCTCTAGAATAAGTTCTTTGTAACGCTTGAACGTTTGAGTCTAACTCATCCATCCAAAGTGCACCGCCCAGCCGAGCGGTTGTGGAATTGTGATATTTCACAATACTTAGCCACTGGTCACTCAAAATCTTTTCACTTACTTTATTGACAATGAGGTTGTCTACTAAGTCTTCACTCGATCACTTTTATAGATGTAAGCTGCTATTTTTGTTCCTTCCGTTCCTCTGCACCAGACCAGGGTTGAAACCAGACCCCGAATACCAAATGGCTAAATCCCGGGTGGACTCCTTGAACAGCTAAGTCCCGGGTGGACTTCTCAATCGGCTAAGTCTCGGCTGACTTCTCAAACGGCTAAGTCCGGCTGGAGTGGGGACTCTGCTAATGGTGGCTGCTGGCTTCCTTAGAGGATCTGGACTTGAGCTGCTACTGGAACTGACTTTCCTCAAGAATTATTTCGACTTTTATAGTCAGTTTTCCAAACTTTGTTCTAACAAAAATGGTCAGTTTCGATGAAGAGCATCGATGAACCTCATGAACTTTTTTAAGCTGACCTCTGTGGTTTTGTCTGGCTGTCCGCGTGGTTGCGTGAGTTCAACTCTAAACTAAAAGTCATGAGTTTAATCCCTTTTGCAAAAGACTTGATTTACGACATTAGAATGTCGAGATTGCTTTTATCTACACCGTTTTAAAATGAGTTTCATAATGAGGAAGCCGTGTTTCTACCTGAATTGACATGTCCATGAATATAATTATGCCACTCCCTCAATTTTCCCCTGCGCTATAACATCGCCCCGTTGAAATCGAAAGCTTAATCAATTCTTTGATTGCCTATTATTTGGCGATATTCTATAAAAGGGCTCTTCGGATGGCGTATGACTCATGATCAGTATTTAATGTAGACTTTTGCATTTATGCTATCTCAATTTCGCTGATTATAACGGAATTTGGGAAAGAATAATTTCATCTTCAAAATGAAGATCTTTTGAGTACGATTACCCAGTCAGAATCCTGTCCGACCGTTGCTAGAATCCAGCCCGAACGCCGTGACTGGGAAGCAGCTGTCAAACGGCGGTGTACGCTACACGCTCAACAAGTTGCATCCAAGCTTGCACCCAAGCTTTGCGTGCTGCGCTCAAGTTTCTATTGTTTACGCTGAAAATGAAAGGAACATTTGCGGACCTCTTCTAAACGGTCCCAGCTGGCGGGCAAAGCTTCTTCTGACACCAATGTTGCAGGCCTGCATGCGATAAAGCGTGAAATCGTGCCATCTCGTTTAACATTAATGTTTGTCAATTTGTATATAAGCAACTGAAGATTGAAGTCTTTTTACTATGTCTAAACAAGCCTGAATTAATTCCAGTTCTACGAAGAATTGGAGTCATCTTAAAATTATGCGTTTTTTTCCTGACAAACGCTGTAATTTCTATAACCAAAAACGTAAAATTACCCCCGACAATGCACCTTTTGCTAGCAACAAATTTACGCAAGCTTTATTCAGACGCCAGTTAATAATCTACGTAGTTTCGTACAATTGTCTTTGTCTAACTGTCTCTTACCTGACTAAGGTAGTGTCTCTCCACGGTTGATGTCTTTATTATGTCGATTCATCTTGCGAAAACCAAATGAAGCTTGCCGCTCTCTTCTAAACGTCCCATCCTAGAGGGCACTAGCATCCGCTGTCACCATATGTGCAGGCCTGCATGGTCAAGAATTGTCAACTTTTATTCATAGTAATTTGAATGCATTTTTTCGTAAATTGTTCAAGTCTGTCTTTGCAATCCCGCTAAAGCTGTCTGTCTATTCTATTAAAACTTATTTTACGGAGCTTGGAGCTCGTATGTAACCAGCTTCTTGATTATTTGTAATTGTTACATAAAATGTAACACTCGATTACATGTAATAAGAAATTACGTAATAGTCGATTACGACCCGAGAAATTGTAACTAGATATTACTTAAACGTAATTTTGGTTGTAATAATCTGCACAGTTGATGTCTACGGCTATCTTCTCTTCCAACGAATTGAACTTGTTGCTGTTGAGCAGATTTCAAAAAATGTTCTCGGTCTAAATGCTTTTTTGGGGTCACTAAAGTTAATTGCACAATCTAACTTTGCCCTACACTAAAAACTTATAACCTAGGCCGATTACGAGTCCGCAAAGTCGACACAGGGAAACTGCTGATCAAAACCAAACTTACCAGGTAGCTTACCGACTGCACCAGCTAAGTCTAGTGGGAGCGTTCACCTGATTCGAGCTAAGCTTTCCCCGACTGTCGTTGTATCCAACTTGCACACCACACGACTTTCGTGTTTCTCCGTGCCTGTCACAATCACGCATGTGTTTTTCCGTGCCTGTCACAATCACGCATCTCTTTTATTCTCTTTTCACTGCTCACATCTTTAGCTGTCATTCGAGCACATCCCGAGAAAAAGAAAACTCAGAGTCGAACATAACAGTCGAATTTCGTTCAACCACTCTATTTTTTATAGCAGCGATTCTCAACGGGGGTACCGGGCCTACTTGATTTACACGGTAGGGGGTACCAGCCTAGAAGAAGGTTGAGAATCGCTGTTTTATAGGAACAGTTGTCCCAGAATGGGCTCATTTTTCAAGCAACATTTTCTTTATTTTTATTTTTTTTAGTTTTTTTATAATATCCTCCATTTTTCGGAGCTTTTTTCTTCTATTTTATGTTTAAATCTATTAGTGGCTATTACGACAAGGACAGCTGGTTAAAAAATAGAAAATTCTTTTGATTGATTTAACCAACCTTTAACAGGACAGACTTTTGGAGTTTGGCGTCGGTAATTTTCTCTCCTGATAAAGTTATGTCCTCGTAGTCGGTTTGCAGGGCAGTTAAATAAATATGATCGTGTTAGTATCGTCGGCCTCCAGCAGTTGGTTAGTGTTGGTACTGGTTTGGACTACTTGGATGTCCTTCCCCTCTACTTTCTCCGTAGTTTGTGGGAATTACATAGTAAGTTTGACCTGACCCTTATCCTGCTTAGATTTCAGCACTTTCCGGCTGTCTCCGCTCCGACCCACTAGCGCGGGCTGAACTTGTTACTGTTGAGAAAATTTCAACAATTGCTCTCTGGTTTAAATGTCTAAACGGTAGTCTCAGTCTTCGCGACCAGGACCTCCACGGTTGATGTCTTTATTATGTCGATTCATCTTGCGAAGCCACACAGTAAAAAGCAGTGATTTTCTCTTTTTTCCGTACCTGTCAAAATCTGTTTCGGATTCTTGTGGAGATCCTTCTATAGTGTATATATTCCTGTTTTGATAAACTCTTTGGACTGAGAAGATAACGGGGGAAAATACACAGATGCAAAGATGTAAGTCTCTTTTGCAATCTGAGCTTTGACCCATACGTGTTCAAAATGTGCAAAAACGTCAGAGTCAAGTTTTGCTGAGTCAAAATGGATGATAATAGATATCTATCCTTCCTTAATACATCAAAGTTGCTAGAGAAAACCTCTTCGCTTGAAATACTAGCGTCCCAACTGGTCTCCGTGCCAAGAATAGCAGTATAAAGGCTGATAGCTTGATTAATAGCGTCGATTTTTGCAGCACTCTTCATTCTATTGAAGTTTTGACAGTAAGTCAAAATTTCAATTAAATTATTAGACGCAGTGGTTGAACTTGTCAGAATTAAATTATCGCTAGCTTCACATGAAGGCGTCCTTGTTACTGATGAGAAAATTTCAACAATTTTATGTCGATTCATCTTGCGCAACCACAAAGCAAACAAAGTGAATTTCCCTTTTTTCCGTGCCTGTCAAAATCACGCATCTCTCTTTTACTCCTCTTTCATTTCCACATCACTGCTCACATCTCTACCGCTGTCATTCAAGCACATGCCGAGAAACTTTTTTAAACTTTTGTTCGTGATTTGAAGTTTGGCTCCTCCTTGGAAGCTTTGTTTAAAATTCACTAGTTCTTGTGTAATACTTTTCTTCGCAGTTCCTCCCGCCTGTTCTTGAACCAAAATGAAATTGGATCTAATGTCCGTGACACACTTGCTAAGACTTTCCTTGATGTAGTTTTTTAGTTCTTTAAGCCTTTTGGCTAATGTTTTTTGAGTTTCAAAATTCTTCTCGCTGAAAATTGCTTGCTGAGGCTTATCCAGAATCTCGTTGATTTTAATTTGTGCAGACTCGAGTGATTTTCTAGTTTGCACTTTTTGTAGAAGGAATGTTAATGTTAGTCTGATGGTTTCTTCTTTTTGTAAGAAATATTCCATTAGGGCAATCTGGGCACTATTTGTGATAGTTTATTTGTTTCTTTTTTTTGAAGGTTTGTGATCTAACAATCCAAGTGAATATATTAAGTGAAAGTCTGTAATCATTCTACGCAAAAAGAGAAGGAAGAGATTGGTTTCAATTTTTTTACTGGCATTTGAAAGCACTAATGTTGATATTATTTCACATAAAAAAAATTGCTGAAAGATTAATCGGAAAAGCTGGTGCTGGTATCCTTATACTTGCTGTTTTGCCGACGGCAGCTGAGATGAGCCCGTGTAGGAATATCGGTATCGGTTCACCATTTTGCTTTCCATGAGGCTGCAGGATCGCCATGTAAAGTCTTTTTTATTTGTATAAGTCTGTTTCAAAGTATTTTTAGCAGAAAACTTCATAATCATAATTATTTCTTTGATAAAAATTAGTATTATTATTGTATCTGAAATTTCTGATTTTTCTTTCAGAATTAAGGTTTGCATTTGCAGTACTAGCAAGTAACCTCTGTTCGTGAATTATTAGATACTCTTTATCAATTCGTTCATTTTCTAAAAATTCTAGCAAATTTTCTAACTTCATATGACGGTTATTCGTGGCAATTTCTTTGATTTCATTATTTATAATTCCAACTGTAAAGTGGCTTTTTAAGCTATAAGCTGTATATGAATTTTCGTTGTAATTTTGTTCAATTTTTAGGATTTCATAATTAATGTCAAGAACTCTATTTGCATAAGATTTAAATGTTTCGTGAACACCTTGTTCCAGAGTTTCAATTTGTTCAATTATACTACCAAAGGTAGTTTTGATTCCAAACTCTCTAATTAAATTTGCCTTGATTTCTTCCCAAGTGTTAGCATAAATTCGTTTAATACGTTCTGCTGCTTTCAATTTAAGTTTCATAAAAATAAGATTTAAGAAATGAGCCTGATCCTCGCCATCAGGATTTTATTCAGCATAATAATCGATTAACATTAAAAATTGCTCAAGAGAGTCTAATGAACCATCCAATTCTGGAATAAGCTGAATTGCATCCATCACCTGCAAATTCGCCATCTTTGAGCGTGTTTTTTGTGAATTTCCCTTTTTTCCGTGCCTGTCAAAATCAAACATCTCCTTAGTTTCCCTTTCATTCCCAAATCACTGCTCACATCTCTATCGCTGTCATTCAAGCACATCCCGAGAAAAAGAAAACTCACAGGTCAAATTTCATTACAACCACTCTCACTTTTATAGAAACAGCTTCCAGTTTGGTCTTCTGTAATTTGTTTATTATTGTTTCGGATGAAATTTGTCCTTGGAGAAATCTTACAGTTTTGATTAGA
Source organism: Culex quinquefasciatus (assembly GCF_015732765.1). Lineage (NCBI taxonomy): Eukaryota > Metazoa > Arthropoda > Insecta > Diptera > Culicidae > Culex > Culex quinquefasciatus. Next base: position 121,372,400 of record NC_051861.1, read on the forward strand.
GGAGCTTGTTTTTGCTCGTTGTTGTTTTGCTTGCTAGTTTTGTTAATGAGGTCTTATACCTCTATTTTCTGTTTGGGTTTTTTGAGAAATTTTTTAGAATAACCCCCAGACCTTCATATGTTTTTTTCTAATAGATTTTTTGTCATCTATACATTTATATGAAGATTATAGCGGGTATGCAATCACCGTAGTGCGCTCCCCTTCTTGAAGATTGATGAAAACACCGCGTAAGGATATGCATCCGTTTAAAAAAATCGCACTCCCCTTTACGGTTGTTTATTTTATGGCGCGGCTGCACCACGTTCTACGTCTCTTTTCTTCTAGTTTATGTAAGATTTCGTAGTCAGAGAGTTCCACTCGTAAGTTTTAAATTTCATTTTAAATGTGGTTCAGGATGGCAAGCACTTCTAATACATGTTAACGAAATCACTCTGGTTAAGTCTTTCTTCAGTCTTGATCCGTTCGTAGCGGATGACCATATGGTCACTGCTGTGTTATTATTTTTCCTTGAAGGTATCGCAGTTGTTTTATTAAAAGAGTTTGTTTATACTCTAATAGATGGTTAATTTCCTGGAGCCCAAATTCATATATTTTTTATTTGGCATTTTCTAATTTGCTTACTGTTAATATTTTATATTTGTAGTTTCTTTCAAGTTTTTTTTTTGTAGTATTAAACTAAGTCCCCTAAACTGTTATTTATGCGATCTTATGTCATTAGAAAAAAAAAATACATTTATTGTAGTGTCACGGAGTCACGAATGAATAACAATCGAACCGCACTGGATGACGGCTAGAACCACGCTTAATGTCTTCCAGCGGGCTGAACTTGTTACTGTTGAGAAAATTTCAACAATTGCTCTCGGTCTAAATGTCTAGCAGTTGATGTCTATATTATGTCGATTCATCTTGCTAAGCCACAAAGTGAATTTCCCTTTTTTCCGTACCTGTCAAAATCACGCATCTCTCTTTTTAGTTTCCCTTTCATTCCCAAATCACTGCTCACATCTCTGTCGCTGTCATTCAAGCACAACCCGAGAAAACAAAAACTTACAGTCAAATTTCATTACAACCACTCTAATTTTTACAGAAACAGCTTCCAGCGAACAAAATTGATCTTGATTTCGTAAAATTGTCCCACAAAGTGTGTACGTCTAAGTTATGAACGATGAAGTCGGGACGTGAGCTTTACTGGCATATTTATTTGCAGTATCACCGGGCATATCGTCATCACGCTACGCTTGCTCGAGAGCCAACGTATGTTTCTCAATTTCCCGAGTGAAGGTTTTTATATCGCCAGTTTGTTTAGTGGCGTTTAACGTTTCCAGGGCAGCTTCTGGGCTTCCGACTGTATTTACTTAGTCTATTAGGCGTTCATTATGTTTTTTTTAACTGATTTTTTTTTTCAATTTGATTTTAAATGTTTATTCACAAACTTTCTTCTCTTCGTTTAAATCAATGTTCACTTATCGCTGCGTAGCGATATTTTTCAACCTAGTCTCACGACTCGCGGCGGCCGTTTCCGTTCTTTGCACGTGTTTGGCAAAAAATTTACCCAGCATGTAAATTATTGCTGCTGCAGCTAGTACCACAAGCGCGATGGCGCTTACATGATCTGTAGTTTTAACAGTATTCACTTCACTGCTAAACCAACTCATTTTAATGCTTTTGCTACTTTACAATTCACTACACTGGCATAAATCACTGTTGTGAATATTTCATTCACTTTTAGTCTTCACTTTAAGCTTTGAACTTTAAACTATATTTTAACTTCAAACTTATTGCTAACTTAAACTTAAGCCTTGTTGGCTGTGGTGAATTCCTAGAACAAGATGGCTAATAAGCCACACCTACTTTTTGGCTATTTACCATCGAGTACTCTTTTTTAATAAAATTTGAGATATCCTGGTCCATGGATTTCCAGTAATATCTTTGTTTGATGGTATTTTGTGTTCGTTTTCATGCCCTGCAGTTGGCAATATGTGGTAATTATTAATGATGAGTTGTTGCTCATCTTTATTTTCAACATGTTTTATTTAATTTCCTATTACAATGATAAGTGGTATACCATTTATTTTTAGAGCTTCTATTTGCTTTTTTATTTTTTTTATATGTCTGCATATTTTGCACGACTGGGCCTTTTATCGGATTCTTTTCTTAGACACCACTAGTCGTTTCAATACTCCCCGTAGGTGAGATATTGACGTTTTAGGGTTAATAATCAGAGTTCCATCCTCAATCTTAAATTCATTATCATTACTTCCAATTTGGATTTGTATGTAATCTGTTGCAACCTCTTGTCGCACAAAATTTATTTGAGGCGTAAGTGCCTGGAGATCTTCAATAGAAATACGTGACAACGCGTCCGCTATCACGTTTTCTGATCCCTTTTTGTATACGACATCAAATTTATATTCTTCTAGTGCTAACCGAAATTTGGTTAATCTACTCGAAGGGTCAGTTAATGTGAATAAATAAACTAAAGGACGGTGGTCTGAATAAACATCAAATCTTCTCCCATACAAATATGGTCTGAAATGTCTGATTGCCCAAACCACTCCAAGTAGTTCTTTTTCAATTGTGCTGTAGTTTATCTCAGCTTTATTCAATGCTTTACTCGCAAATGCAATAGGTCTACCATTTTGGTTGCTTAAAACAGCACCAATAGCTTTTCCTGATGCATCTGTGTGTAAAGTAAATGTGTTTTTATCCGAAAAATCTGGATAATCTAATATTGGTGGAGTAATAAAACAATTCTTCAAATGCTGGAAACTGTTTTCACATTCTTCCGACCACTCAAAATCTACACCTTTTCGTGTTAGTCTATTTAAAGGACTGCAAAGTTTGGCAACATTTTTGATGTGCTTTCTATAGTATTTAGAAAAAGCTACAAATCTCTTTACTTCATCAGCCGTTTTAGGGCTGCTCCATCTCTTAATTATTTCAATTTTCGAAGGACCTGGTTTGATACCTTCTTCAGAAACAGTGTGACCCAAATAGATCAACTCCTTCTTCAAAAAGTTACATTTCAACGGGTTTAATTTCAAATTAGTTTGTCGTAATCGTTCGAAAACATCAAAAAGATTTCGATTGTGATCTTCAAGTGTTTTTTGCCAAAGACGATTATATCATCAAGATAAACTAAACACCTTTCCATATTGAGACCAGCCATCGCGACAGTCATTAATCTTGAAAAATTGAAGGGCTATTTTTAAACCCATAGGAAGACGAGTCATTTGGTACTGTCCCCTATTTGTACAAAATGAAGTACAGGATCTGTCCTCCGGTCTTATCTCACATTGATAATAACCTTGAGTTAGATCCAAATGCGAAAAATATTTTGCTCCTGCTAAAGATTCTATAACTTCCTCAATATTTGGAAGTGGAAATTTATCATCCTGTAAAACGTTGTTTAACTTACGATAATCTATGACTAACCGCCATTTTTTACTATCGTCAGTTGATTTCTTAGGAACTAATAACAAAGGACTATTCCATTCTGATACAGTCTCTTCGATTATATTGTCGTTTAGCATTTTATCAACTAGTCTCTGTACCTCATCACGCTGAGATTGTGGTAACTTATATGGACGGGTATACACTGGTTGTGTATCCGGTTTAACTTTCAAAGATGGCTGATAATTTTTTGTAACAGTTATTTTGTCATCTTGTCATAAAACAAAATATATATCACTAAATTTCAAACAAAGTTTAGTAATTTCAACTTTATCTTTTTCATTAATTCCATCAAAATTTAATTCTGATAAAAGTTTGTTTGCTCTGTCCACATTATGAGGATAAGCACTACCTATTTTTATCAAATCATAATTTTTAAAAGGTTTGGCCAAAAGTTTCAAGTCATTTACCTTTACGGCTTTATTTTTCCAAAATTCTAGCAAATTTTCCAACTTCATATGACTCACTTGCAAATTCGCCATCTTTGAGCGTGTTTTATTTTGTGAATTTCCCTTTTTTCCGTGCCTGTCAAAATCAAACATCTCTTTAGTTTCCCTTTCATTCCCAAATCACTGCTCACATCTCTGGCGCTGTCATTCGAGCACACCCCGAGAAAAACAAAACTCACAGCTCAAATTTCATTACAACCACTCTAATTTTTATAGAAACAGTTTGGTCTTCTGTAATTTGTTTATTATTGTTTCGGAGGAAATTTGTCCTTAGAGAAATCGTACAGTTTGGATTTGAGGAGCTTGTTTTTGCTCCGGCAAATACTCTATTTCCGAAAGTCCTATGGAATATAGGCTTTTCGCTTTGTCTAGTTTTGTTAATGAGGTCTTATACCTATATTTTCTGTTTGGGTTTTTTGAGATTTTTTTTAGAATAACCCCCAGACCTTCATATGTTTTTTCTAATAGATTTTCTGTCATCTAGATTACTTATCTATACATTTATATGAAGATTTTAGCGGGTATGCAATCACCGTAGTGCGCTCCCCTTCTTGAAGATTGACGAAAACACCGCGTAAGGATATGCATCCGTTTAAAAAAATCGCACTCCCCTTTACGGTTGTTTATTTTATGGCGCGGCTGCACCACGTTCTACGTCTCTTCTCTTCTAGTTTATGTAAGATTTCGTAGTCAGAGAGTTCCACTCGTAAGTTTTAAATTTCATTTTAACTGCTTACTGATGTTCTGCGAATATTTTTCCTCCAATTTTAAATCTCGCACATTCTTGCTGCGTGCGGATTCCGTCACTGGTGGTATATATAACATCTTTTCGTGGATTTAAAAGATGTTTAACTTTTGAATTTGTTGTTTTCACCAGGGTTATTTTACTGAATTTTTAAGTTTTTTCACTAATACTGATTCTTTAAAGTTTTTCAGTACTGCTACACAGAAAAAAAATCAATTCCCGTAATCGTGAATTAAGTTCACGAATGTGAGATCCACGAAGGAGTTTATTCATGAGTATGGTGCATTTGCACCATAAACGTGAATATATTCCTTCGTGGTTCTCATAATCGTGAAATGACTTCACGGTTTCGAGAATTGATTTTTTTCTGTGTACTAGTTCACTTCACTTTTGTTTTGCACTGTGTTAGTTGTTCTCTCTTGAGTACTTACATACTTACTCTTCAGTTTTGATCCGTTCGTAGCGGATGACCATACGGTCACTGCTGTGTTATTGTTTTTCCTTGAAGGGATCGCAGTTGTTTTATTAGAAGAGTTTGTTTATACTCTAATAGATAGTTAATTTCCTGGAGCACAAATTCATATTTTTGGCATTTTCTAATTTGCTTACTGTTAATAGTTTATATTTGTATTTCCTATTAAGATTTTTTTGTAGTAGTATTAAACTAAGTCCCTCTAAACTGTTATTTATGCGATCTTCTGTCATTAGAAAAAAATACATTTATTGTATTGTCATGGAGTCACGGATGAATAACAATCGAACCGCACTGGTTGAAGGCTAGAACCACGCTTAGTGTCTTCCCGCGGGCTGAACTTGTTACTGTTGAGAATATTTCAACAATTGCTCTCGGTCTAAATGTCTACCAGTTGATGTCTTTATTATGTCGATTCATCTTGCGAAACCACAAAGTAAACAAAGTGAATTTCTCTTTTTCCGTGCTTGTCAAAATCGCGCATCTCTCTTTTTCGTTTCCCTTTCATTCCCAAATCACTGCTCACATCTCTGGCGCTGTCATTCGAGCACACCCCGAGAAAAAGAAAACTCACAGCTCAAATTTCATTACAACCACTCTTATTTTTACAGAAACAGCTTCCAGCGGACAAAATTGATCTTGAATTCGTAAAATTGTCCCACAAAGTGCTCCTTTTTCAACCAACAATTTGATGATGGGGCGTCTAACGGGGTGCCACCTAAATGAGTGTCTCACGTCTGAAATGTCTGAATGTCTCCCGATATTTTAAGGTATAGTCTCCACGATTGATGTCTTTATTATGTCGATTCATCTTGCGAACAAACAGAAATGATTAATCACGCCCCTTTTCTTTCGAAAACATCTGCCAGTTTTGGCGGTAATGGGACGATGTCCGGGGTTGTGAAGTCGGAACATTCTGTGGATTGGTTGCAAATGTGGAAGTTTAACTCGGCCAGTTGTGCTGGTTATTTGGAAATATTGGAAATTGTTGCACCGGATAGTTTTGGCGGGTGTTTGAAAAGGTCGGTTGTTTGGAGTCTGGGAGACATGTAGGTTTAAGTGACCTGACATGCTTCCCTAATTCCTCATGCAAGCCTCCGAGGAATACTTTGAGTTTAGTTTGTTGAAATAACAATATTTCAGAAGAAGTATCAAGCGATTCTTCCATTGCATTCCATTGTCTGTGTGACTTGGTCATTATTTCTTCGAATGTGGAATAACGTGTACTGTAGTTATCCAATGATCTCATAATCGTGTTGACGTCGTGGATGGTAAATAACTTACTGCTGAGCAGTTCCTTGTTGGCTAGCATGATGGCTTCTCCGAATTCCTCTAGTTGCTTTTGAAGTGAATCCATGTTGGAGATTATAGCGGTTAAGCTCACAAATTATAGGCCCTTTCTCTGGTGTTCTCGTTCGAATTTGATGAATCGGTTTGCCGCGGTTGTGAGGTTGTTAACGCGTTCTTGCAATGCGTTGTTTATGAGGTGCTACTGGTTGTTCTGTTTGATGAGTAGATTGAGGATGTCGTCGATCATCCGTAGATCGTCTTCGTCGGGGATTCCTGCTATCTGTTTCCATGCTTTTCCAATGGGGTTCCATCTCCGATGCCGTCTTGTTTCTTTAAATCTATGAGTTCGTACAATGGTTTGTAGGAGTCCGATTTTACCATGCCTTTGTCTAATGAACCATCCAATTCTGGAATAAGCTGAATTGCATCCATCACTTGCAAATTCGCCATCTTTGACCGTGTTTTTTGCGAATTTCCCTTTTTCCCATGCCTGTCAAAATCAAACATCTCTTAAGTTTCCCTTTCATTCCCAAATCACTGCTCACATCTCTGTCGCTGTCATTCAAGCACACCCCGAGAAAAAGAAAACTCACAGCTCAAATTTCATTACAACCACTCTAATGTTTATAGAAACAGCTCTCTCAGCGAACAAAATTGATCTTGATTTCGTAAAATTGTCACACAAAGTGCTCCTTTTTCAAGCAATAATTTGACGATGGGTCTCACGTCTGAAGTGTCTAAATGTCTCCCGATTTTGACGGTTCAGTCTCCACGATTGATGTCTTTATTATGTCGATTCATCTTGCGAACAAACAGATTTTTTTTTTTTTTTGGTCGGGGAAATAGGGCCGGGTTTCACACCGGATGAAGCCAACACTAGTGTGGCTCGGTCGTGGGCCGTTGAACTATAGTTTGTAGGAATTAGGCAGTTTGACCTCACCTTTGTCCCACTTCGTGAAGCCACTTTCTGATTTTTTAATTTTTCTTCGAGTTCCTCAGTGGTGTAATCAGCGGCGTCCCGGTGAAGCGTGCTGTACGGAATCTAAGTCATGAACGATGAAGTCGGGACGTGATATTAATTTATGTCCCAACTCTTTGAGGTTTTAAGTTAGACTGCCTTGTATCTCTAGAGCATCAGACAATGCTTTGGTTAACGTGTCTCTAGCAATGCAAATTCCCTATACCTCCTATTAGCACTTTTTTTTAATAAAAATCCAGGAGTTTTTGCAGTTTTTGTGATACTCTACTTGCAGGGTCAAAACAGATCAGTACACTTCACATATTTGTCTATTAAACTTTTTAAAGATAACATTTGCATAAAGTTTTGCGGTTTTACAACACTCACAACTTTTACGCGCACGATCACATCACAATAAATCAACTATTTGTTGCTACTTGCATTAAACTTCCCTCCGAGTTCCATCTTTTGAAGCCAGACTTGTCCTCCATTACTCCACCGATAGAACGGTGTTCTCCAAACTCCTTACTAATTTTGAGTTTTGTAAGAGGCCATGTTACATCTTAAACACGGTTTGCACATTTTTTCGCTCTCCCCCTCATTTTTGACACAACTGTTTGAATCAAGAGATCACGACTTGTTTCCTCAGGTATGTCTTTCGCATAAAAGTCTATTTGTAGGAAAAACGCATCTAATTCATCAGCTTCCCCCATGAAGTCCGGAATGCATTGCATAGAAAATACATAAGGCGTTGCCATTTCGATTGCTGTTTTTTTTTTTAAAAAAAAAGGTCTCGAAAATCCACTACAATTCTATAGCGTTTGTTGCCTTCGGCGTCTAAGTCTTTCTTTGGGATGCATAATACCGGTGCATTGATCAATTTTTAGGATTTCATAATTAATGTCAAGAACTCTATTTGCATATGATTTAAATGTTTCGTGAAAACCTTGTTCCAGAGTTTCAATTTGTTCAATTTGCCTTTGTTTCTTTCCAAGTGTTTGCATAAATTCGTTTAATACGTGCTGCTGCTTTCAATTTAAGTTTCATAAAAAGAAGATTTAAGAAATGAGCCCGATCCTCGCCTTCAGGATTTTGTTCAGCGTAATAATCGATTAACATTAAAAATTGCTCAAAAGAGTCTAATGAACCATCCAATTTTGGAATAAGCTGAATTGCATCCATCACTTGCAAATTCGCCATCTTTGAGCGTGTTTTTTTTGTGAATTTCCCTTTTTTCCGTGCCTGTCAAAATCAAGCATCTCTTTAGTTTCCCTTTCATTCCCAAATCACTGCTCACATCTCTGTCGCTGTCATTCAAGCACAACCCGAGAAAAAGAAAACTCACAGCTCAAATTTCATTACAACCACTCTATTTTTCAGAAACAGCTCCCTCAGGGAACAATATTGATCTTGATTTTGAAAAATTGTCCCACAAAGTGCTCACTTTTTGTTTGTATTTTTTAAATTGAAAATTGAAGATGTTTCACCCTTATTTTCTGTAGCTTCACTTGCACTTGTTAAAGTGTCGAAGTTTCCAGCTTTTAACAGAATTTTAGTTTCAGGGTTTTTGACTCCATTGGCTAAAGCTTTTAGCAGCTAATCGTGTTGCTGTTTGTGTTGGAATATTTTCTGAGATGTAACACTTTTCAAGTTCAAGAGTCAGTTTTTCAATCAAGTTCATCGGTTTGTTTTGTATTGTTAAGTTTCGCTTGGATTACATCTGGTTGGGTGGTTGATCTGCAATTAGCATTTAGGTTATCAACAATGGTGGACTCCACGGGAAGTCCCGGGTGGACTCTTCTACGGCTGCTAAGTCCGGACTGCGGTCTCTGCCGCTTAATCCGGCTGGTCTGGGGCTCCTTCTGGATCTGGAACTGGAGCTGCAACTAGAACTGAACTGGAACTAACTGCCCTTCCTCAAGAATTATTTGGATTTTTATAGGCAGACCTCGAGAACTCTAGTAAATTTAGTTCCACTACAAGTGGTCTGTTTCGATGAAGAGCGTCGACCAATCTCATGAATTATTTTATGCTGAAGAGAGGTAGTCTCAGTCTTCTCGACCTCAGGATCTCCACGGTTATTATGTCGATTCATCGTGCGAAACCCCAAAGTAAACAAAGTGAATTTCCCCTTTTTCCATGCCTATCAAAGTCACACATCTCTCTTTAATTCCCCTTTCCTTATTCAAATCACCGCTCACATCTCTAGCTGTCATTCAAGCACAGCCCGAGAAAACAAAAACTTCCTGCGGACAAAATTGATCTTGATTTCGTATGATTGTCCCACAAAGTGCTCCTTTTTCAACCAACATTTTTTTTTTATTATCTCTTTATTTATCCAGGTTGGCAGCTGTAGTAGCTTATTCAACCTGCCTTCAAAATAAAAGGAGAATAGGAAGAGACGAAAAATACATGTTGAGTTTACACTTTGTTATCATTGTTTTCACTTTTTGCTTTTAATATTATATGTTTTCCAGATTCGTTGATATCGCCTTCTACAGGGCCGACCAGCAATTATTGGGTTTAGATTGTTGCTTGAAAAACAATATTTCAGAAGAATTTGTCATGGTATCCGCTCCGTAGGTCCGGGTCACTACGGCTTGCTGTCGAAACTTTGACGCGAAGCCGCTGTCACGGTCGCCATGGAGTCCAAGGACTTTCTTTCTGATGTGATCGAGGTGTCCAAGGTACAGTGGCCTACTTAGATTAGGTACTTTCTTGGATCTCGAATAAGGAAGTCGAGTCCCACCCATTATGCAGTCATTTTCCAGGAACTTTTCGCTTCAACTTGTTTGAGTTTCTACGTCGATTCAGTAATTCACTGCCGATCACTCGACCTCCAAGGCCCTCCTTTATAGCCTGATGGTGGGACATAATTCCCTGGTTCGTAGATATGATCACGTATCGTGTGATTTTTTTATCCGGTGATTTTAACGGAATGTAGCACTATAGCAGGCTGAACTTGTTACTGTTGAGAATATTTCAACAATTGCGCTCGGTCTAAATGTCTAAACGGTAGTCTCAGTCGTCTCGATCAGGACCTCCACGGTTGATGTCTTTATTATGTCGATTCATCTTGCGAAGCCACACAGTAAACAAAGGGAATTTCCCTTTTTCCGTACCTGTCAAAATCTGCTGCTAGAGATTGTGGTTTATAGCATTTTACAAATTTCCCAGTGTCTCCGTCTAATCCTCTTATGAAGCTGTCTAGAGGAATACCTCTTTTAATTCGTTTGCATTAAATGGTAGTTGATTGTTAACATCCTTGTAGAGATAGAATTATGGGTCTTCTGTATTTTCTTGGACAGGTTTATACGCGTTTTATTTTAAGACAAGAGAAAGACTAAGTTTTTATTAGACGTGTTGGTGTATTTTTGCAAAAAAAGTAATTAAATTTTAAAATATATTCAACTTTTCACTTGGTTTTCAATTCTTTTTAATTTTTAGACTTGGGTTTGATTAGACAAGACAAGTTAATTAGACGTTGTTTAGACTTTTTAGACAAGACAAGGTAAGATTTTTTAGACAATTTAGACTTTATAAGACACTTAAGCATTGTCAATTTTTAGACAAGTTAATGTACTTTCGTAAAGCAAGACGTTGTAGTCCTTATGTTTAGACAAGACTTTAAAGACAAGACGATTTAGTTTTTAGACTTTTTTTTTATATATATATAAGACTTTTAGAGACGGTATTTAATTCAAGATTAAATAAGATGTTTATGCATGCTAAGACGTGTTTCAGACAAGGTTTAATCGTGACAAGACAATTGTATTGGGCAAACCGTTCAAAGGTTAATTGCAAAGGTGAGTTTTTTTGCGTGAGAAAAAAAATTTCCTTAAGATCTTCGTAAATTAGAAATTACTGTGTTAGAGCTTGAAGGAATTGATGTTGTGAGTAAGTTTTAGTAGGATGGTTTGCTGTGATTGATGAGATTCTAAATGATGAGGCCCAAATCTTAATATTTAATACACTTTTTGTGTTTTCACTTTGTTAATATTTGATTTTCACTTTTATTAGATCCTTATTTTCGTTTTTGTTTCACTTACAGAATAATTGTGGACTTCATCGATGATGAGTTGCGGGATGTCGTCAGGGCGAAGTAGAATGTCCTGCTGCGGAGCGCGTGTCCGGTTATCCTATTATCTCCTTGTTGCTCGGTAGTGGCAATGTTGAATCTTCTCGGGATGGTGGCTGTTCCTTTTTCTTACTCCAGTACTAAGGGGCTTCTCACATCCGGCTGCAGTTTTGAGGTGCGATAGGATTCGGTTCCCTGCCTCGCCAATCCTATTATACAGTTAATCTGGGCCAGTTATACATTCTGAACCCTTACAGGGTTTTTAAAAAAGAATTTATTCACGTAACTTAAACTAATTCACTTTCACTTTTGATTTGATGCTCATTGGCTGGTATTGTAGACTTGTAGTATTTGATGCTCGATGGCTGGTGTTGTAGACTTGTAGTATTCTTGCAACTTCGATGAACGGTGATCCTGATGGTTAGAAGGTCCAAGCCGGTAGACTGATGCTCCTGGCGAATCAAACTCCTAAAACAGAATGGCTTCCTCTGGTTGGTAGCTGAGTATTTATATGCGTCCTAATTATGAAGTGTCATTCTAGGCGCGTGGCGCGATCGGGTGCAACGGATGTTCGCCTATCGATGTTTTGGGTTTACGCCAGTTATAAAACGTCCATGGTAGAAGGGAAGATGTTTCGAAATTAATAACGCCGATGTGGTTAGTTAGACTGTCCAAAATGTTTCAAATGTTTATGCTACTGTTTCCCTGGTACAGTATCAAGTTCAGCCGGGTCACACGGGAAAGTGATGATCCAGTTGTCAAGAGGCTTCCTATCATTATTGGCTCGAGGTCGTTGTTTGGGTTATGGAGATTAGCATAGATGCGTCGTAACATGGTTTGATTACCCTGATTTGCATAAGGTAGATCAAGTTCCGTGTTAACTCGCATCTCTCTTTTATTCCCCTTTCGCTTTCCAAACCACTGCTCACATCTCTGTCGCTGTCATCCAAGCACAACCCGAGAAAACGAAAACTCACAGCTCAAATTTCATTACAACCTAACTCTATTTTTTCTAGAGGTTTTCCGGATCCTGGGTGCTGGTCAGCTTCCTTCCTTGGCGGTCCCTATTCGGGCGCCAGTTACGAATCAGGAGGCGGTGATACCTTTAAAAAAAAAGGAATTCGACAACCTCATGCTTCGGAGTCTCAAACAGAACTACTTTATTTGCCTGTTGCCACTGTCCTGATATAACATTATTTAAACGAACTTCTCTACTTGCCACCGTTGTGGCAGTCTTCTTAATGTGTTTAGCTAAAACTTTGCCTAATGTATAGATAATTGCCATAATTGCAATTATCATTAAAGCAACAGCACTGATGTGATCCGTGATAGTGATTTGCACTTCATCGTCATTTGAAAACCACCCCATTTTTAATTATCATTCACTGTTCAAGGGACACTAAAAGATTGAGACAATGTCCTTTTTTGTTAACGCGAAGTGTACAGCTATAATGCTCAGAATAATCATCAATTTGTTTTTTTTTTTATTGTATTAGAGAGATTTTACACTTATGTGCATTCATCTCTTGGAAAGGTCTTAACATCTTTCCTTAATAATAGCACTTTTTGAGTTTTTTTTTTCTTCATGCTGCTCGTCGTGTTATTATGTCAATGTTGATCCTGGTACTCCTTGATTTGTTGGCGGCTGCGGCCACCTCACGAGCTTGCTTGTATGCTGCTTCTTTCCATCTTTTTTTGATGATGCTGTGAATTATGGTAAAGTCAATCAACTCTTCGTGCAGGCCATCGATAAAAGCGTTAATTATCAATATTTCATAAGTTTCCCTAAATGCTAGGGATTCCGGGTTGTTTAAGATAGTGTCGTGTGTGGGTATGCAAAGAAGGCCTCAGAAGGAGGAATGCGGATAATAGCTTAAGTTATGTAATGGAATTTGAGTAAGCTTTGGAAAGGATTTATGGGAATCCAAGGATAAGGATAATTCGATATGTTACATCTGGTACGCTACAGTCCTCTAGCTGTGGGCGCAGACCAGGGGGTCTCGCCCGAGGAATATTACCACAATCTAAAGTGCACTCATGTTTATCTGATAAGCGAAGCGGACTTCCAGCGGGCTGAACTTGTTACTGTTGAGAATATTTCAACAATTTGTACGGAATCTAAGTCATGAACGATGAAGTCGGGACGTGATATTAATTTATGTCCCAACTCTTTGAGGTTCTAAGTTAGACTGCCTTTATTCAAAAACAAATTCGTTTGCTGCTCCCTGGTTGGAGACACTTGAAGTCGCTTACGATCCAGACACAGCCCAATAGTAATTTGATGCTGTGGGACCGTCCTAAACTAAAATATTTGGTCAGCAGAATGGGTGCGATCCGATCGTCGGTCATTGGATCGCAGCATTCTGCTGACGCGTTCTCGGAACGAATAGTTGCAACATTGTAGCAACTGTCGTTCTTACTAGGGCGGTATGTTGATCCTGGTACTCCTTGATTTTTGAATTCAGATCTTTCCAGGGTTTCCGTGTGCACCTCTTGATTCTCGATTACGGTGACCTGTTGGTCACCGATCTGCTTCACATTATTTTCCTTCGACGTTTCGTTTCCCATTCTGGGTTTGGGACTATCACTTATTAGTTCGGAGCTTCACGACTGACTGGCTGGGAATTCGTTAAATGAGTGTACTTTTTTTTTAATCTAACCTATTTTTCCCTTGAATTTTTGTTCCAGTTTGGAAGTGGTTGCGTTTTTAATTAAAATTAAATCTGTAATATTATAACGATTGCTTATGTTCGTGTCAATGTTATTTATAATTCGTTTTTGTTTGGATTTTAACAAACTGTCGCGCGCGGACATATTTCCGTTTCTCCTTGCAACTCAGATGGGATGTTGCGTAATTTCCCATACAACAACTCTTACGGAGTCTTATTAGTTTGTTTAATATTCACTAGTTCTTGTGTAATACTTTTCTTCATAGTTCCTCCCGCTTGTTCTTCATTAGTTAACGAACAAAGAAAATTAGATCTTCACTACTTCTGTTCTGTTGCTTTTAATTTTTGTATCACAGTTCGTCTCACTAGTTCAAGTTTCCACAACAGGTTATAATCTGATGATTTTAACATTTTGAGCATTTGATAAATCTGACCCACTATCGCGGGCTGAACTTGTTACTGTTGAGAATATTTCAACAATTGCTCTCGGTCTAAACGTCTAAACGGAAGTCTCAGTCTTCTCGATCAGGACCTCCACGGTTGATGTCTTTATTATGTCGATTCATCTTGCGAAACCCCAAAGTCAACAAAGTGAATTTCCCTTTTTTTCGTACCTGTCAAAATCACGCATCTCTCTTTTTAGTTTCCCTTTCATTTTCCAAATCACTGCTCACATCTCTGCCGCTGTCATTCAAGCACAACCCGAGAAAAAGAAAACTCACAGCTCAAATTTACAACCACTCTAATTTTTATAGAAACAGCTCTCCCAGCGAACAAAATTGATCTTCAAGAAGTCATTTCTTTGCTTCTTATTGCAATGATTGACCGATAAAAAATAATTTTGATTTTTGCAACGGTCTTAAAAGACAATCGCTTTGTTTGTTTTTGATTTAATCGAAGTGTAACAAAGTCTTCGATTTTTTGAAAAGTGTTTCTTTTGTATTTTCTTAAGATTATAATTATTTTGACTATTGTTTTAAACGATAGTCTTTTTGTTTTAGATGTTTTCAAACGTAAATTTATAAAATTTTCTATTTTGTAATTAATTTCTCTTGCTGTTTTAATTAAGAAATTAAGTTGGTCTTCTCTAATAGATTTTTCATGTTTTAATAATAACTCTACTATTTCTTTATAGCATTCTTTCGCGATATCGCGTTTAAGAATTTGTGTTTTCGTTTGAAATCTTCTATTTGGGTTTTTTTCTAATGTGCTTAGTATGTTATTTAATTTTTTTATGTTACTATCTATAGTTTCTGACATTTGTAGAACTTACTTTGTTTCTTTAATTTATAATTACTTCGCTGCTGGGGTCCTCTTAGGCATCGTGGAAAGGTATGCAAGTCGCATGAGCGCGCTCCCTTTAGCCGTTGACTAAATCTCCGTTGATCCTCAGTAAATAACTGCTATTAGGGTGCCTCCGAGGTTCTCTTCGATGACTTTGTGATGAGTCATTATTCCCTTTTCCGTTGAAATGAGTAGGTGCCCGGTTATTGATGGTAGTAAACAAGTGCGTTTCAGGAATTTCAACGTTTGTTTCTTTTTTATCGGCACCGGTTTGGTAACGAATATCGCCTGAATCTCCTTGTTGATTTTTAATTTTCCGTTGACTGTTTTCACTATGTTTTCTTCTAGTAGGCACGTTTTCAATTGTGCGTGGTTTAGTTCAATTGGTTTTCCTTCTTCAGCTGCCAACTGTAACTTTCGTAACTCGTTGCTCAGCTTTGTTGATTTCATTTTTCATTGTTTTTGCAGTTTTTTTTTTTTTTTTTTTTGATCGAAACTTATTGTTCTTTCTTAATCACCACTTCACTTTTGCGTTACGATGCTTGAGAGCGATACTACTCTTCGTAGTCTGTCCTCTGTTCTCATCCGTTCGAACTTAATTATGGCACGATATAGCACATATGCGAGCGTAATAAAAATTACTGCTACAGCTGCATATGCTAACACCGTTGTCGCGCTCGCACTTTTTTCCAAGTGTGCTGTTTGCAGCACATTCGCGTTTATGATGCGTATTGTCTCCTCATGCAATAAGGGCGGCTTTGGTGTACTTTGTTCAGTACCCATCGTTAACTTAAAATGTTATTTTTTTCACACTTTTGTCTTTTGATCTGCGGCACGTAGTTTTCCAGTGTGGTGGCATTTCGGGTCACTACGGCGTGCTGTCAAAACTTTGACGCGAAGCCGCTGTCACGGTCGCCATATAATATCTCAAAACGTTCGACAGTGCGAGGCGTAAGAACCGCGGGGAAACCTGCAGGGACTTTCTTTGCATTAAGAGCTATCCAAGGTGTGGTAGACTGTGAGGAGCAGTAACCAGCTCTGAGCTCGAAATAAAGTAGACAAGTCGCCTTGATGTTCCAGCCGAAAAAGACTGATTTTTGTTTATTTGAACTCGGGTATTTATACTAGTCAAATTTGTTGCATCACATGTAATTTGAGTGGTGACACTTCAGTATAGACTTCTGGAGTTGGCTTGTACTGGGTTGAACCCTTGCGCTGGCTCAGCAGGAGTCAGCGTCCCGGCCAATTGTCGATGAACCGAAATATGGTTCGAAAAAGGCTATACGCAAGCATCAGCAATTATGCTTGCGCCAAGTGGTTCTAACTGTGTGTGGGCTCTACAGCCAGGCAGGGTTTGTGTTTTGAAAGACAAAACCTGGTCTTGTTGTGCGAGGTCCGGGCATGGTAATAAAAATGGAAATTAAGTGTGAATGGGTATGTTGGGAATGCAGTGGTGTTCAGACTATTACAGGTGCAATTGCTGTCTCAATTAGTTGAAGTCGGTTTTCTGATGCTGCTCGAAGAGCATTTAGATCTTGTGCTGAATGTCCGGCGCCGTTTCCAGCATTATTTGCGGCGGTCAGCGTGGGCCCGATCGCTAATAGCTCGGTTTATCTGGCGCCAGTTATAAATTCTGAACCCTTACAGGGTTTTTAAAAACGAATTTATTCACGTAACTTAAACTAATTCACTTTCACTTTTGATTTGATGCTCGATGGCTGGTGTTGTAGACTTGTAGTATTCTTGCAACTTCGATGAACGGTGATCCTGATGGTTAGAAGGTCCAAGCCGGTAGACTGATGCTCCTGGCGAATCAAACTCCTAAAACAGAATGGCTTCCTCTGGTTGGTAGCTGAGTATTTATATGCGTCCTAATTATGAAGTGTCATTCAGGGCGCGTGGCGTGATCGGGTGCAACGCCTATCGATGTTTTGGGTTTACGCCAGTTATAAAACGTCCATGGTAGAAGGGAAGATGTTTCGAAATTATCGTGTTAGGGGTTGTGATATGAATAACTGTGTTCTGCAGAGGTTCAGACTTGAATGATATTTTATTCTGAGCTTAGAGTTTGGGAAACCTAGCGCAAGCGTTGGCTGGCTTCGACATGTTGTTCAAACATGTGGCCAGGGTTTAAACAAATGCGCTGTACTTGAAGAGTCAGCGCAGCGTTAACATTTGGTTGCAATAACAAAGGGGGTCATGGTTATGAGGAAAAGGTTCTGTTTATTACTTGAGTGTCGTCGTGTGTGGGTATGCAAAGAAGGTCTCAGAAGGAAGAATGCGGATAATAGCTTAAGTTATGTAATGGAATTTGAGTAAGCTTTGGAAAGGATTTATGGGAATCCAAGGATAAGGATAATTCGATATGTTACATCTGGTACGCTACAGTCCTCTAGCTGTGGGCGCAGACCAGGGGGTCTCGCCCGAGGAATATTACCACAATCTAAAGTGCACTCAAGTTTATCTGATAAGCGAAGCGGACTTCCAGCAGGCTGAACTTGTTACTGTTGAGAATATTTCAACAATTGCTCTCGGTCTAAATGTCTATATGTCTAAACGGTAGTCCCAGTCTTCGCGACCAGAATCTCCACGGTTGATGTCTTTATTATGTCGATTCATCTTGCGAAACCACAAAGTCAACAAATTGAATTTCCCTTTTTCCGTGCTTCTCAAAATCGCGCATCTCTCTTTCGTACAAATCTCCTTTAAAGACTTGTTATTACATCTCAATGGGCTTCTTCAATAGTAGTTACGAGACGATGTTGGTTGCTTCAAGTTCAGCCAAGAATGAATTTATCTATCGTACTTAAAACTTAAAGAAGGCTGTACGGAATCTAAGTCATGAACAATTCCGAGCAATACCCACAGCAGCAACGTTTGCTGCTCGTGATATATTGAGTGTTGTTCCAGCACGTTTATTATGGCGATTTGTGGGTCGCCAGTCGACTGCGCTTTTGATTGCGGTTTTCCCATTATGTCATCTATGTCACTAATGTTCACTGCTCACTATCACAAAATTTGTTAGGTGTTTACGCCGGTCTGCTCTCTAACACAAAATTCACCATTTAGTTATCCATTTACATTTAATGGAGAGGCTCGCCATGTACGGAGTCTAACTTAGAACCTCAAAGAGTTGGGACATAAATTAATATCACGTCCCGACTTCATCGTTCATGACTTAGATTCCGTACAAGGCTATTTCGAGCCCAAGCGAGAGGTGCTATTTACTCCCCTTTCATTTCCAAATCACTGCTCACATCTCTACCGCTGTCATTCAAGCACATCCCGGGAAAAAGAAAACTCACAGTCAAATTTCAATACACAATACAAAATAGGTTGTACTATGGGTCGTGTAGCTGCTTCCGTGGGGAAAAGCTCCGGATGCTTATTTACCCACGCGGCCGACAATTTTGAAGCTACTTTTTCAATTTCTGAGCTGAAATCTACCAATGATTTGCCCTTTTGTTTAAGTGCCCTCAATTCGACTGTCACGGCTACTGGTGTTAGTTTAATTCCAAATCGAGATCTTAGAATATTCCGTGCTGTTATAATGGTAGCTATTCCCGTTAACTCACCGCGAGCGGCACCAGTTAAACGGTTGTTCATAAATTGAACAAACACAGCTTCATCGACAGTTGATTGCCCCGCTCGGAGAACCGTCACGTCGTTGAGCCAGTTGACAAATCTAAAGCAGTCGCCATTTTTACCTTTTTTATATAAATCATTCAAGGTTTTTATAACTTTTACCAAAATTCTTAAAAGAAAGTGGTTCAATATTTTTATCGAGCCTCGCTGTTTTTTTTTGTATTTAAATTATGGTTAGATGAGTCCTCGGTGGCTCTGGAGTTCGGATGAAAGACGAACCGCGCTGGTTGACTGTACGTGACGAACTGATTTATTGAAGAAGAATGGATGACCGCGACGACGACTTGGCGACGCGAAGTATGCAAATGTAGGGAAGTATGGGGCGATGGGCCGTATGGGCCGTAATTTATATACTTCTCCGTGTATGTATCGTAATTTTTTAAATAATTTTTCTTGGTCTGACTCTTTACCGAGTTCGGTCTCAGTTAATGCTAAATCATATATTTGCTTCGCTTTTTCCAATTTTTCAACTCTCGTTTTATCTTTATATCTCCTTTGACAAATTTTTTATAATTTTTGTCAGACTTTCAAAGTACTGATCCAGTGTCATTAAATCTCTCGTTATTTTACTTGTTGTTATTTAAATTTAACAAATTTTGTAATTTCACGCATTTTTTCCTGACTTTTTCTAACTTATTTGTTTATCTTGAGGCCGAGGAAACAAAAATATAGTGCGCTCACGTGATCCATGGGCAATGCTTCCTGGGTTAATGTGGTTATGATGTGCTCACGTGATCCGGGGTATTTTCATTTAGGGCCTGCTTCTCGGGTTGTGATGGAACCGACCGTTCCCACAACCGACGCTTATTTGTTTGTTATCTAATTGAAGATTGATAAAATTTTCGATTTTTTTTTAAAAGTCTTTCGAGATGCTTTAATGTAGAAATTGAGTTTATTTAACTCAATCTTCTCTTCATTAATGAGAAGATTTTTTCAATATTGACTTTTGACTTGACTTTTTAAAATAAGGGTTTTGGATAAAAAATTCCTATAAGGATTTTTTTCCAAGGTTTCAAGAATTTTTTGTAAGGTTTTTAAGTTTATGTCTAGTTTTCCATAAAAAATATTCTGAACTATAAAAAAATACAAAAATTATTACTTATCTTGTTGATTGAAAATTGGGTTGATCCATCACTTATGTGCGCTCCCCTTCTTGAAGATCACCGATGTTGAGTCCGGGTAGAAACACCGCGTAAGGATATGCGTCGAAGGCAATATTTTAGCTGTCATTTTTGTAATGTTTTCCCTTTTAATCACTTCCGGTTTCAATACGATGATTTTAGTTATATTCTTATTACACATCACTTTGCCGTTTTCCAATGTTGCCAGGTGTTCACGTAGTAATTTTTTTTTAAATTGTTGTTGGCTATATTCGCTGCTATTTTTCCTCTTGTCCTTTTTTCAGGTCTATTAGAGCTTGAGTTATATTTTTCTTCATTTTGATTCTTTTGAAAATTTCATCGTAGTTTATCGCAAATTATCTGCATTTATTGTTTATTTGTTATCACTTCGTGTAGATTGGCTATTGACCTAGCCATTTTTATTGCTTGAACACGTGAATATTGTTTATACATTTTAAATATTTGTTAACGCGAAGTGTACAGCTACATTGCTCAGAATAATCATCAATTTGATGTTTTTTTTTATTGTATTAGAGAGATTTTACACTTATATGCATTCATCTCTTGGAAAGGTCTTTACATCTTTGCTTAATAATAGCACTTTTTGAGTTTTTTTTTTTGTTGGTCACCGATCTGCTTCACATTATCTTCCTTCGACGTTTCGTTTCCCATTCTGGGTTTGGGACTATCACTTATTAGTTCGGAGCTTCACGACTGACTGGCTGGGAATTCGTTAAATGAGTGTACTTTTTTTTTTTAATCTAACCTATTTTTCCTTCGAATGTTGGTTCCAGTTTGGAAGTGGTTTCGTTTTTAATTAAAATTAAATCGTTAATATTATAACGATTGCTTTTGTTCGTGTCAATGTTATTTTTAATTCGTTTTTGTTTGGATTTTAACAAACTGTCGCGCGCGGATATATTTCCGTTTCTCCTTGCAACTCAGATGGACTGTTGCATAATTTCCCATACAACAACTCTTACGGAGTTTTATTAGTTGCACATTGTAACATTTTGAGCACTTGATAAATCTGACCCACTATCGCGGGCTGAACTTGTTACTGTTGAGAAAATTTCAACAATTGCTCTTGGTCTAAATGTCTAAATAACTTACAGTAGTCCCAGTCTTCTCGAACAGGACCTCCACGGTTGATGTCTTTATTATGTCGATTCATCTTGCGAAACCCCAAAGTCAACAAAGTGAATTTCCCTTTTTTCCGTACCTGTCAAAATCGCGCATCTCTCTTTTATTCCCCTTTCGCTTTTTAAATAACTGCTCACATCTCTGCCGCTGCCACTCTAATTTTTATAGAAACAGCTCTCCCAGCGAACAAAATTGATCTTGATTTCGTAAAATTGTCCCACAAAGTGCTCCTTTTTCTAGCAATATTTTGACGATGGGGCGCTTAGCGGGCGCCACCTAAATGAGTGTCTCATGTCTTTGTCTGAAATGTCTCTCCTATTAAGGTGCAGTCTCCACGATTGATGTCTTTATTATGTCGATTCATCTTGTGAACAAACAAAAACTTCTCTCTCAGTCTATCATGTTTTCAAATGTTAAAAATAAGCCGCTTAAATTTTTATTATTCCCAAAACCAAAGAGAAAGCCCAACCTACTCTCATTCAATTGTCCTGAGATGAATTGCAGCTTTGTTTCGTACTGTCTAAGTCTTAAATTCGCGTTACTACAACACCACTCTAGTTTTTATTAAAATCAACTCCCCGCTCAGAAGGGAAATTGCTCCTTTTGCAACCAACAACATGATGTTAAAGTTCAATTAAATATTCAACACTTGTCTTATTTTTGTCTCAACACAGTTTGTCTATTATCGGTATTTATTTTTTATTATATCAACTCTTGGTTGATTAGTTTTAGATTTTCATCGATTACACACTGACTCTCGCTTATTTTTGAGATAGTTTACTTCTTTTTGCATAACACAGAAGGAGGTGAAAATTCCTTCGCATTGACCTTGGATTGTTTCAATTTTGATGGCCATTTGTTTTAGCGCTGCCATCAGTGACTTACGTTCGCAGAGTTTCCAAAAACCAGCTGCTGAAATTTTTATTTTTCCCAAAACAAAACGGAAAGCCCAACCTCATTCAATTGTCCTGCGATGCAAAACTTGCAGTTTCGTTTCGTAAAACTGTCCTTGCCTAAACTGTCTAAGTCTTAATGTCAAGTTACTACAAACACCCACTCTAATTTTTTATTAAAATCAACTCCCCGCTCAGAAGGGAATTGCTCCGTTTTCAATTAGATATTCAACACTTGTCTTAATTTTGTCTCAACACAGCTAGTCTCGCCTTGAAAAAAAGAATGTCTTGAATTTGATCTACTTTGAAAAAAGAAGAATTACAGCGAAAAAAAAAATACCAACTACTGCGATTTATATTTACGGCAAGGGTGATCCATCGCCAAAAACAGGATTTTTTTTCAGTCTACAAAGATTTTTGTTGATGCAGCTAAATTTGTTTCTGATTTAGCTCAAAATTGATGTTGATGCTTACAAATTTAGCTGTTTCATAATTGAGCTTAAAAAATGGCGATGGATTACCTCTCCGTGTTACAATTAAGACCTACAATAAAAAACAATAAAAAACAAAAAAAAAAAAACACAAGCAAACAAACTAATTCTGACTAATTTTAAATTAGGCTATTTTGACTAGATTGTTTCAAAAAACACAAAAATGATTTATGAGCATTTAAAAGCAATATAAATCAAACAAATTACAAACTAAAATTTATAGAATGTTGAAGAGTTTTTAGTTCAGAGTGAATTATTTCATTTTATTTTCAAAAAAATATTGAGTAGTTAATATTTCTATGTAAAAATTGTAAAAAATACTATTTTCAAAAAAAAAAATACATTTTTAAGCACAAATTTCATCATAATAAATGTCATCAGACTGATAATTAAATTATAATTAAAAAATACTAATACAGAGAAAAAAATCTGCATTACTTCAATGACATAAAAAGAGAACAACTGTGTACATAAAAAATCAGGTAACATTCGATGTAAGTTCAGAAAACAAACAAGCAAACACTTAAATATGTCACCATAATTTAATTGTAATTGGAAAAATACAAAAAAATACTGAACACATAGATATTAAATTGATAATTAAAATCATTACAAAACCAATGCTATGCTATGCTATTCCGAGAAAAAAAATGTTGAAAATGTTTATATTCACAATATAGAATTAAGTAAAAATAATTCTGACAACAACAACAACAATGTAAACAATCTAAAAATAACTCAACGTCGGAGTCCGGACCAGAATCAACCCAACATCGAGTGCAACCAGCATCGCAAATCAAACAACTCAAACAAAATTCGACGAAAAAACGGCATTGAAGAAAAACCTCCAGAATCATAACAAAACGAAGCTTAGACAACCTTCAGCCACGTCATGGAAAAAAACACACACACACAAATTTTCAAACGCTGATTTGCCAACCGAAAAAAATCAAAGTGAGCACTGAAAAGCAATTCTGCATCCACAAAAAAAAACACAATCTCAACAAAAAAAATAAATCCTCGCTCATACGCTCGCCAAAAAAAATCGACTTGACCTCGAGAATCGAACCCAAGCGCACGCAATCGCAGCGCGCCCGCCCAACCACCTGAGCTAAAAGCTAAAAAGTTCGTTCGATTGGACGAAAAGTGGTTTTGCGAATGTGGGCAAAGCAGGCCGAGAGTGGCGCTCTCTCTCGCGAAGCTTGAAGCTCACGAAACAAAGAAAAAAAACAATAAAGAGTGTTTGAGAGAGTGAGGATGATTGTGTCTGGAAGCTAATGTGGAGAATGATTGCAAAAGATTTCAGAGATATTTTCTTCGAAAATTTGGAAGATTATGAAATTTGCTCAAACTTTAAAAAAATGTTGGTGGAAATCTTTGTTTGGAAATATCGTATAAACTCTTTTAGATTTTTTTTATGAAATGGTTGAAGGTTGTTTGCCGGTAGATATTGATTTAATTTAATTTCAATGCTGTTAAAATCAATTGTTTTGGGTTTCAAAAAGTCATCAGAGAAGACACCTTCCCACTGGACTGGAGAGAAATGGACAAACATCAACTACGAAATTTAAACAAATTCCAAAAATTTAAAGTCGGCGAAGCAACAAAAAGTTTTAAAAAAGTCTTGAAAAATCATAATAAAAAACAACAATAAAATCATGAAATTAGTCAAAGTTCATTTAATTTGATAGATCAAAAAGAAATTCCCACTGGTTCAACATTCATTTTTCACTTCAACCTCGCTTGTTATTTTTTTTATTTAATCCTAATCAAACATCGTATTTCAAACAAATTTCAAAGAGAAAGGCATGTATGTCATCTGATATGACCTCATCCATGGCATACAGATAAGATAAGGTAAGGCGAGTTTCCCAGTTGTCAATAAGTAGTTTTCACGAAAATCGAATTTTATTAGGAGATTTTCTTAAAAATGTTCAAAAACGCAATTGGTAAAATTTATGGCTTTGGAAAAATATATTTGTTTTAAAACCTATTTACGATTTAAAATTGAACCCAATTTTCGCCACTTACCTGAATAATCTTTATATTTTGTATTTATTATTGAAACCTCGATCATAAATCGCTTAAATAGACGTTAGCAAAAAAGATTAATTTTTCTTCGCAAAAAAAATAACAAATTGAAATAAAAAACAATTTCCTAATTTAAAGTCTTTGGCAAACAAAATCAGTAAATCATAAGTGTTATACAAACACGTATTGAACGTGCCAACATTGCATGCTATATTGCAACCAACTCTGTTCGAAAACTGTTCTACATCGCGAACATGCACTTCGGAGCTAGCCAAGACACAAACCATCTTTAGTTTTGACCCGGAGTGACATCTGGATAATTTAAGTGTAAACAAATGGGGCAACTCGCCAATCATTAGCTTCTGTCAGTATACCAGTTTTGAGGCAACTTGTCTGAAAAATAAAAAAAAAGAATTTCAGGAAAAAACTAATTCAACTAGGTAACTAAATTTAGCAAAAAAAAAAGTTTTAAAATAAAAATTTTAAAACAAATTTGAATAAAATTGACTTAAGTTTGATTTAATTCAAAACTGATTAGAACCTACCCACAGTTCTGACAGTTTTCTCAAGATTCAATCCATAATAAGTTCGGTTTTGATGAAATCTTACTGATTCTATTTTAGAGGGCAAGGAAATGTCATCAGAGAAAAATATTTACTTAGTCATACAAATTTCAGCATTTTTGTATGACCCAATGTCACCCCTGAAGACGGTAGTTGATAGAATTTAGTTTTTCTTTTCTTTTCTCCAAGCTTTCCTCTCAAATCTACACGCACATACGAAATGGCTTAGTTTGAACTTTGATTTTTGTTTAATTCATTTTATGGGTGAATTTCACAAGCAGTTGAGGGAATTTTACTAATACTAATGACAAAAATCCAACCAGATTTTAGTAAATTCATCCAAAAAACCATTGAAAAGTATACTTCCTAAATCCATTTTGGAGTAGAACCCGTTTTCACGAAATATGAATGAGAATTACTCGGAACGGGTTATTTCAACTAAGCGTGCAGACAAATGTCACTTGAGTTCACTATTTTTTTAAAGTGAAATTTAATCAAACCTGACAGATGTGATTGATAACAAGTGCCTTTTGAACAAATCTCGTTAGTTAACTCATTACCAGTTTTATTAACTCATGTTTCGTCAAAACTCCGATTTTTTTTCTTCCATTAGGGTGAATTCCACATGCATTCGTGTTAATTTAACTCAAAATGTTGGTTAGATTCTTCCAGAATTAAGGAAAATTGACCTTAAAATTATTTGAAAGAAAACTTGCAAAACTCATTTCTGAGGAAATTTCGGTATGACAGAATCTGAGTGAAAATTACCCACAAATTAGTTTTTTTTTTCAAATGAGCCGGTAGGCGATTGTCATTTGAAAAGTTTTTGCTTGTTTTGTTCAATATTTTTGCCACACGCACGATCAAAATCACTCAGTTTTTTGTAAAAAGCGAACCTACTAAAAAATGAGTAAATGGTGCAACTCGGTGCATCTGTCAGATTTGAGTGAATTTCACTCAGAACTATGTGGAATACACTCAAATCTGACAGATGCACGTTTACTCATTTCTTAGTAGGTTCGGTTTTGACGACGACTGAGTTATTTGAAATGAGGGTGTATGAAAGAACTGTCATCTGTCTAACATTAGTTCTAACCTGAATTTTCATTGATTTTGACAAAGAAGCGAAGAAGCCGCCATCTTGGATGTTCAGAAAACAAAAACTGAAAATCAGTATTCCGAAGTGAGTTATCCTGTGTAAATGCAAACTGAAAAATGTGTAATGCCAATTTTTTGTGTACGGACGCAATAGAGCTTTATGACGTTTCGCGTACACACACTAGTGCACCATTTGATTTTGCTGGCCGGACAAAATTTAACCTCAATCTTTTTCGTGTACGTACGTAAATAACTCTATGTTTGATCGACCAAAAGAAAAAAGCAAAAAAAGGTAAACAGAAAAATCACTTTTTTCGATATCAATTTTCAGCCAATATTGGGATTGAATCTCCAATAATATGATAGAAATTGCCATCAGCAACTTACGTGATTTTTTCTTGAATTTATAGTTTAATTTACGAAAAACTTGAAAAATAAAAACCAAAATATTGTTTTGTTATGGGCTTTCATTTGAAAACCGTGCTTATGTCAGTTTGCATTGATCAGTTTGCTTTGATCGGAATAGGGTTGTCATTCCCCTGGATTTTAAGGTGAAATTCAACCAAACGCAGTTAACTCAATCCGAATTCTGAAACGGAATCTAATTAGAATCGTACACAAATTCCGTTTCAAACGCAACAACCGGTTCCGCGTTCGAACCGGTTGTTGCGTTTGAAACGGAATTTGTGTACGATTCTAATTAGATTCCGTTGCTGAATTCGGATTGATTTGACTGAAAAACTGTACAAGGTAATGGCATCACAAAAAAAACAACACAGTCCACCAGTTTTGTCGTAATATACTTTATTATTTATATATTTAAGTTCATGTGTAGAATGTTATAATTGTAATAATTATAGTAATTTTACTTTTTTTTGTTTGTTTTGTTTTACATCCTCCGTACCTGCTCTCGCGCTCAATATAATATTTTAGCAATAATAATCGTAATAATAATAATAATGATAATATGATGTTGTCCGCTACAAACTGCTTCACGTTAGCCCACCGGGGAAAAAACCTGTTACAGCTCTATTGTTTTCTGTTTTTACACCACCGACAAAAAATCTTCCCAAGGAGCAGTGACTACACCTTAACGTGTGTTTTTTTTTTGTTTAATTTTGTTCATGTAAAATCCCTATAATCAGCTCTGATTAGCTTTTTCGTTACTGTTATTTCCATTTATGTAGGTTAAGGTTGTGTGTACTTGTTGTTTTTTTATTGTTATTTTAATAAATTTCCGCTAATTTTTGTTTGTTCTCCCATTTAATGTTACACCTCTCGATTTACTTGTAATTTCTTCTCCACTTATTGTGTTTGCCTTTTGGTTACTCACCTATTGTTTCCATTTCGTTCGCGTCAATAAATGCCTACAAAAACACGTGTCCGCGCACAATTGTCCGCACACATTTTTGTTTGTTTTGTTTTTGTTTACTTCTTCGACAATGTTTCACCAGTTCTTTTATTCTCTCTCTACATGCGTTTAAGTGTTTCTGTCTGTGTTTTTTGTTATTTTCTCTAAAGGTTGTTTGGTTTTATGCGTTCGTGTACTATTTTTCTTCTTAAAAATCACTTCCCAGTCTGTTCGGTTTGCGTTTTTTTTTCGGTTCTGTTTATTTTGTTTTCTTTGTTTCGTTTCTAAAAAAATCATTTATGGACTGTTTCTGTTGTTGTTGGTTGCATTTTGCTGCGCGCAAAAAGGTACTCTAGGTAATTGTTTTGAGATTTTTCAACTTTTTTTTTTGTTTTGTTTACGTTTTGCTGCAGACCAACGCAAATGATCGCGCGCTCAACTGTCAAACGCGAGGGGCGCGACACTGCAAGGTGCGATCTCAAACATTAATCTGCGCTGTTTATTTTCTTTTCTAAAAAACGAACGGAATCAAAACAAACGCCTCCAAAGATAGAACGGGACTTTGACAGCGATAGAAAGTACATTTTTTTGTGTTGCAAATGTCCAATATAGGGAGTTTAGAAGTACACAGAGTAAGGTATTTTGTGTTTTTGTTTTGGTTCCCTTCACACATCTAAAAAGGGAAGATTTGTATACAACAACGAACAAAAACTAAACTAACTAACACTAATGGAGTTGCCTGTTACTGCTGCGGCTGTCAAACACGTTAAACCATGCATAGTTTTTTTG
Source organism: Culex quinquefasciatus (assembly GCF_015732765.1). Taxonomy (NCBI): domain Eukaryota; kingdom Metazoa; phylum Arthropoda; class Insecta; order Diptera; family Culicidae; genus Culex; species Culex quinquefasciatus. Next base: position 121,400,923 of record NC_051861.1, read on the forward strand.
ATTTATTTCGTTATTTTTCCTACAAATTACATCGAATCCGACAAGTCCGTCACAAGTGTTTTGATTCCTTGCTTCGCAATTGCTTTTAAATTGAAATGTATTGTTTGTTCGCACAAAAGGAAAAACCTATAATGCTCTAACCTTCGCAGCGATGCCACTTGATCTATTGTTTTTATTCAGCTATTTTAAAAGGTTAGGTCTGTGTGTTTTCAGTTTTATATGAGTTGGCAAGGCAGCTATAGTACATACGGTTTAAAAAAATGCATCCGGTTCCTTTATATCAAGGTGTGTGTTTTGTATAAGAGATTTGCTATAAAATAAAAGTCGCGCGTTTGAAGCCGCCATGATTGAAATCTTGCCTGCGTTACCGTTTTCGCAATGGATTGTTTATTTCTTGTGTTTTTGTTGCGTGTCTGTGTGAGAGAGAGTATGGACGTATCGTGAATGTTTTTGTGTGTTTGAAATTTGGGTGCACGAACTGTCAAAAATGGCTGCGTTTGGAACCCAAAACAACTCAGATTTCGAAAAAATCAAAGTTACTCAGAAATGAGTACTGATGTCATTTGTCAATTTTGAGTCAAATTACGATCACCTCCAAAATCACAGATTTTGGTGAATTCAACACAAATTGAGTATAATTCACCCAAATCTGAGTGAAATTGAGTCAAATCTGACGTTTGCCGAACGCAGCCAATTTTGACAGCTCACAATTCCGTCGCCTTTTCCCATTCGATCGATTTCTTTCTCCAGAAACCGGAGGCCGTCCAGATGTGGCAAACAAATGCTATTTTGGGGGGAGGAGGTAATTTCCCAGTCCCGTTTCGATTCCAGATGACTTTTTGTTGTTGTTGTTTGCGTTTGTTTTATTATCTGGAACACGCGCGCAGCACGTTTGACGTTTCGTCGAAGATCGCGGATGTTTATCGGTTTCCCGCTGGACGCGCACGTGTGGCAGGAGTTGAAAATTCTTTGTTTATGGTTGAAATTTACTCAATTTCTACGGAAATTTGCGTGAAGTTCATTAAAAAATTTTCATTTTTCTAAAAAAAACATTTTTGAGATCGTTCGATTCGAGCTAAGAGTGACGCTCCCCTCGCCAACTGTCAAAAGTGACGTTTGACGAAATCAGTGTTGCCAATTCGACGAGGGGTTACGAAATGCAATAAAATCGCAGATTTTACAAGCGCTCAATTTCATCACAATGTTTTCAAAATTCCTCGCGTAACAAACGAGCTGAACATTTCGAGAATCGTTCGAAACCTCTTCGGAAAGTCAAAACAACCCATTTCAGCGCGGCCTACTTGGGGCTGGGATTGGCCAACCTGGCCTGCTGCGATCATCCGACACCCCGTTTTATTGCCAACCTTTCGTCGGTTCTCAAAAATCTCAAACTCTTTCAGAAAAGAAAAGAAAAACGCCAAATGCCACACATATGGCCCGTTCTCGTTCGTCACGAGACGAATTGATGTTCCGAAATGACCTGCATCCGATTTGTGGTCGGGGAATCTATTCTCGGGTGTGAGTTTTGAAAAAAAAATCGAGCGAAACATTTCAAAAGGGGCGAAAGCGAAATGTAAACAAACGGGCGTTTTGATTATTTTTGACGTAAACGTCACCTGCCGCAGGCAGGACGGGTTTGTTTACAAATCGAAATTTCCCCCTTTCAAAATGTTGCGCTCGAAATCTCCTCTCCACCGCACATATGGTTGCACTTTGCTGGGGGAAAAATCTATTTTCTTCCGCCACGTGCGCCATGTTTTTTTTTTGTTTTGCTTTCCTCTTCCAGCAGCTCCGAGCTGTCAGACAAATGGAAACGATTAACTCATCCAGATTTTAACTGCCGTCGAGCGGCCCCCCGGTGTACGGGAAATCGAGCGCGGTGTGTCGTTTACGACCTTTTTGCTTCTTCTTCTTCGTCTGGACGGCGATGACGGGGATTTGTTTGTAAATAAACGGGAATAGTGTAATGCGTCAGAACTTCATGGCTTGCTGTTGGCATTGCGTTTTCAAGCGGAAGAGTTCGGAAAAATCTTCAACGCGTTTGCCTTTTAAAAATATATGAGGTGTGTGTGTGTGTATGTTTTCTTCACCTTCTATTAATATTAGTAGTTTTGTTTTGTTTTTATGGAAATGCTTCGGTTCATAAATTCTGGTACTAAACTGGTGTTTATGTGGATGATTCGTTCCGTGCCTTCGCACTTCGGTATAAATGGATTGTTTTTAAATGCGTTTTGCGTGTTTTTTCTTCTTTTCTATAAAATATGGAAAGGTTTACATCCGTTTTGCGGCTTGCGAAAACTTCTTCTTCTTCTCTTCTGTGTAAATGTATGCATTTGTTTTGTTTACTTTAGGAATGGTCTGAACTGATACTTTTTGTCGACTGTGTTTACATCATAATTGGAAAGTTTGTCCCCTGTTTTGCGCTACCTAGTTTGTTTTCTTTTTAGACAAATCCACTATAGTTTGTTTTTTTTTTTTCAGCTAAACACGTTTGATCTCGTAGTACACTTGGTTGGATTAATGTTTCGATTTGTTGTTGCTCTATTCGTTAGGATACACATCAGGAAAGTAACTCACTTAAACATACACAACTATAATATAGGACGACTCTCTGCTATACGACGGTTTCTGTACACGATAAACTGCCTGGGAGTTGAAATTATAAAAAAAAAAATGCAATATGAAAAATAACCTTTTTTAAGTAAATAAATAAATCACACCATCTCGTTTTGATTAGTTCCAATTAAATTTAAAAATCATCATCCAGCTGCCCCAAAATTGACTAACCCCTAGGCAAGCGATGACGGCGACGTTTCGTGATTGGCGCCAACCCGGTTGTAAACAAAGTAGGCGTCAGAGGGTAGATCGCCACACCGTTGACCACTCCAGCTAGGCGCCAGCCAACATAAGGCGACCCACCCTGCGACGAAACGCGCGTTGAGATCTTCCAAATGTCACGCGAAAAGTCGCACCTCAACTTTGCTCTGTTTACTTTTTTATGACAGTCGTAAATTTGGGGAGATGAGCGTGCGCGCGCGCGCTTCTCGGTAATCGGAGGGCGGTTCCATGCCGAAATTCACAATAAAAGGGATTTTATGGTGAGAGATGTTTGTAAAATACCATTTTGAAGTGTTTCTGTTGACACAAATTTGACAGTTTACGAAGAAGAAAACTTTTTTGTTTGAAAACATTGAAACTGGCAACACTCAAAAATATCAAGGAAGAGGCAACACGTTTGAAAAAATTATTTTGAATCAAAAAAAAAATATCACAATTTTCAAACTAATGACTACCCCTCGGTGCCTTTGTGATTAAATTTTGACAGATCATCAAATTGGTACACGGTCACCCAAAATAAATCACTTTCGTTTCTTTTTATCAGATTGTTTGAAAATCATGCGATCTCTGAAGTTTGTTTTCGAAATATTTATTTTTAGCTGAAGTTCACCCGCATTTAGGTAAATTTTACTAGATTTTTTGTGAATTTGCCTGAAAGTCATTGACAGATCCTTGTAATTTTATTAAATTCCACAGAAAAAAAAGTTTCCTGAATATTATAAAATTTGTCTCAAATTTGAGTGAAATTCACACAAAGCTTATTTCTTACACAACAATTAGCGAATAAATAATTTTCGATTCATTTTTATCAGATTGTTTTAAAATCATGTGATTTCTGAAATTTGTTTACAATTTTTTTTCTGAATTCCACCACGTTTGAGGAAGTTAGACTTTTTTTACTTTGAATTTTTAGTGAATTTTCGTCGTTGAAAGATCCCTCTGTGATTTTTTGCAATCAGAATGAGCATTCTATGTTTATAAATACACATTGGCTTATTTACAATATTTTTATTGAATTTAATTCAATTAAACAAAAAGTCCTTGGAAATTTATCTGAGTGTAATTTTAATCTCTGGGTTATATTTATCAAGAAATCAACAAAAATATATTCAAATTCGTCAAGGCTTTGTCTTGAAAGAATGACTTAGTTATAACTTTTTTCACCTAAATTTGTGTCAAATCTACATTAAAAATCATTGAATAAAAATCTTACAAAGCCTTTTGATGAGAAAAAAAGAACTCTAGTCTGAGTAAAATTCATTAAAAAAAATACTAAAACCTCTTTCAAAAATTAAAAAAAAAAAACAAAATAAGAGAAAAAAATCATTCTAAGCTCAAAAAAATCCTTAATAAATGAAGTCAATTTTTCTCAAATAAAAAATATTGAAAATGTACCCTTATTCGTGTCTAATTTGAAGAATCTCTTTTTAAAAATCTCCGTAAGCTGAGTAAATTACACTCAGATCACAGTGATTACAATTCGGCAATGTATATTCGATTGAGAATGAGTGAGTTTTACTCATAAAACTTAAATTTTGAGTATAATTTATTGCAAAAATCATTGAATATAAGTCTTCCAAAGCATATGGCTAAGAATGGTTGAGCTCAAGTCTGATCAAATTTCATTTGAATTTCAGAAAATCTTGTTCAAATGTTCGAAAAACTTGTTCAAATGTTATCGAGAGACATTCTAACCAAAATTGGGATAAAGAAATCTTTCTAAGCTTATTTATGAGTAATGTTGGTTAGTTTTACTCGACTCTGAGAAGATTTCTATAAACAAATAAAATAAAATCAACTTTATTCAAAGTGAGCAAAAGAAGACTTAAATTTTGATTAAATTTTCAACACAATTTTATGAAAAAAAAAATGCAAGGCAGATTGCACGCTCGTTTGAATTAATTCATATCTGAGTAATTCTCACTTAGATTTGGTCAAAACCGAATGTATTTAAGAATATTTTTTTTTGCAAAAAAAAAATCATACAAAACCATAATTTTGAGTGAAATTCACCCAGCGAAGGTTTCGGTTTGGTTGAAATTTGAGTAAAAATTACTCAGAAATGGTTTATTTTAAATGAGCGTGTGGTTGAAATAATCTTGTCTTCTTTTTTTGGGTCAATTTAATTTCACATTTGAGTGAAATTAGGTAATTTTGTTCAAAATAATTAATAAGTGTAACCAAATTTGAATGAAATTTAAGCAAAACTTGAGAAACGAACTCATTTTAAGCTCGTCACACCACGAATTCATAAAGAAAACACAATCAAGTAGTAAAAATTAAAAAATAAATTATATCGTTACAAGTTATGTACGCTTAACTTGAAGTAATAACTTATGAAATTTAATTTCACTAAAATTTGATTGTTATTCATCCAAAAATCAGTTTAAAGCATTTATTAAAATTTATGTGCTGGTTGAATTAGTCGGTTTATTTTATTTTTCTTTCACTCAAAGTTCAAATGAAATCAAAATGTTGACTTTTTTCAGTTGTCATCAAATAAAACTACTCAAATTGAGTAAATGAGACAAATTTCATTCCAAGTGAAATTCACTTGTAAACAGTCCTATTCCCTAATTTACTGACAAAACTGAGTGAATTAAATTGAGAGTGTGACACCTGTTCAACTTTGACGTTTTGAACGAAAGATTTTTTTTCGGATTACGTTATGCATTCGTTCTAGTAAAATTACAGCATAATTAACCTAATTAGAGTGAAACTTCATTAAAAACTTGTGTTCCAAAAGGTTGGATGAAATTGATTCAATATTCGACAGAAATTCAATCAACTTTTTGAGAAATACTATAACCTGGAAATCTTCTTAGACTTAATATTTCAATAATCAAATTTTAGTTAAGCTAGCCCAAAAAATCTTTGTTTATAAATGCCCATTTCAAATAGTCGAATCTGAATGATATTTACTTAAAATTTGAGTGAAATTCACTTGTACAAGTGTTTTTTTTTTAAATCATGGAAAATTTTCGTCAAATTCAATTGAATTTTAGTGAAATTGGGTCCTAATATGAAGCTTAGATTGCTGATATTATAGATTACAGCGATAAAGCATATTTTTCTGAGTACAATGACCCTTTGTACGACCACAAAGAGTTTAAAATGGATATTTAAATCAATTTCCAAGGGGACCATAGTTAAAATGAAAAAAAAAAGCGATCAGAACTGGGTTTTAATCGTTTTTTTTACCGTTGTACAAAAAAAAATGACATAGGGCTTTAGTTCCCAATTTCCTGAAAATCAGTACAAAAAAAAATATTTATGAGTATTTTGAGTTTTGATTAATGCGGAGTTATTCTGGATGAGCGTGTATACAATTTGACATTTCTTCAGTGACAGTTACACCGAGGGGTTAGTCAGTTGTTACGTAATGATTTAATTCTTTCGACATTTTTTTTAAATGTTTTTTTTTTGTGAATTCTGACATGGATTTCCTCACCTCCAATCCGATCTCGTCAAGACGAGCATTACAACTCGCTCGTAGCAGGCGGTGCGTTTTCGTTTGAAATGCAAATGCGCCGTGGTGTGTGTTTTGTAAATAGAACCACACAGCAATCGCCCCCCTTTCCCAAAACATGGCCTGCTACTCGATCGTGATCGCGCCTTTCCGAAGAATCCCGCACTAGATAAAATAAAAAAAGCGTCGCCGTCATCGCCTACCGCCCAGTCTGCAGTCTGTTTCAGTTCATAAAACGAAAGTTAAAGCCGGAGTAAACAAATCCCCCGTTCAACCCAAATTGCGCCACCAGGTGGCAGAATGCAACTGACACCCGCGTGCGTACGCACGAAACCTAACCCTCACCATCTCGACTGGTCATGTGTGTGATTTCTCAATCCATTATCGTGCCGCAGCCGCCACCCACCCGGGTCCGAAATCCTCCTCGGATTGAGAAAAAAGAAAAAAAAAAACTCCGTCAAAACTTAGTTATAGTTTCTCGAACCTAACCTCAACCCAACACACAGATTGAATTTTTCGCCTCGGCCGTAGACGACGAAGTCGTCGTCGTCGTGCCGCTCACAAAATCGTTTTACCTATAACTCAATTATTGCTTTAACCTTCTCTCGCTCTTCTGGGGCCCAGTAGGCTTCTTCCTCGGCGTAGGTGGCCGGCGATCATAGGTGGCGCTGGCGACGGGACGGGACGACTTTTAAGTAGATTTCGACTCGATTTCGATGCAAACACTTCTACCGGGGTTGGGGGTTTCGGGCTGGAATTCCGGATCTCTAATGAGCTGGTGGAGGCTTGTGTGTGTTTTTTATTAGGTTAGGTTCCGCTCCCGGTGGCTTCCGGTTTTTGGCGCTCGGGCAATTGAAGTTCGGGTTCTCGGGTTTTTACCTCTCTCCTCCTTTCTCGACATTAAATAGTTGAACAGCTGCTGCAGGTGTTGCGTGTCTGTGTGTGCACTGTGTGTTGTGCCTTATCTGGAAGGGAGGGAGAGAGAGAGGGAGAAAATGAAAAATTAATTTCAAAGGTTACGGTGCATACGGAAATTTATCAAAACTGCAATCTCTTCAGCTGGATAGATCTACCAGATATTTATAATTTCTGTTAAAAAAAAACTTTTAACGGTTGGTTCACCCCTTGGTATTTATTTTCCAAATCACAGTGTCGCAGCTTTTAATTAATCAATCTTTGTTTGTTGGTTATTGCCGAGCTACTAAGCGAAAGGTGACGGGTTCGATTTCTGTCTGGCTCGGCAAAGTCAGATCCCTTAAAAGAGTAATTCTGCTCACTGAGAAAACTGACCGGTAGGGGTCTCGACTAGCGGCAAGCTGCAATCCAGAGGTCGTGAGTGCGATTCTCGTACCGGAATGATGAAGTTTTTTTTTTAATTAATTTCACTCATATCTTGGTAAATTTCAATCAGCTTTCGATGAATTCTGAATGATAACCCCCTCAAATCTGATACTAAGTTTTTACGAACAATGTGTGATTTTGAACATGCGTGTACTGAATAAAGGTGCACGCATATTTCAAATCACTTAGGCCGATGCAAATATTTTTAAAATTTTGTCCCTCGGCTCTGGCCGGAGTCGAGGGGGGGGGGGGCAAAAAAATAAAAAATATAAATATTAAAATAACATGCCATAGTTTCAACATTTGCAACGAAAACAAAAATTTTAGCGAAAAAAAAACTTTAGCGATAGGAGACATAGAAAATTTTCAAAAATTCAAAAGATTTTTAAATCAACCCAAACATGCTTAAAATGATTCTAAACGCGGGGGTTTTTTCATTTTAAATTTATTTTGACTAATTGCAGTTAAATTTTCATAAAAATATTGAAGTTTTTTGAAAAAAAAATTTTTTTTGCCCCCTGAGTTTTCGGGCCAACTTTGAAGAGGACAACAACTTTAAATAAAATTTGTACCAGCCTTATTTCTGATTAACTTTTACTTAGACTTGTGAAAACTCATTGAAAACCCTAAGCTTAATTTTCACTTAATTCTTGGGAATTTCATGCGTTACTCGGAATACAAGTGAACATCATCCAAATAAAATTGAAACAAAAATAAACGAAAAAAAAAAAAAACTTACCAAGTTCAGAACCTTTATCAAAAAAATCTTTTTACTCATCTCAAGAAGGTTGAATTTACTATACTTAATTTTGATAGAAATTTGCTCAAACTAGAATAAATACACACAAACTTGAAGGACAATAAAATACAAATCCATGTCGAATCACTCAGTTTTTGTTCAAACAGAACCAACTCAGAAATGAGTAAATAGGGCATCTGTGAAATTTTAGTAAATTGCACTCACATCTTGGTAAATTCTTTTGTTGAATTCTCAGTGTAATTCACCCAAATCTGACAGATGCCCTATAGGGTCCTAACCCCAATGTAAATGTTTATGTTCAACCATAAAAAAAACGATTAAAAATCATTTCTAATCACTTTTTTTTTATTTTAATGCAAAAAAAAAAATGACGAACAACATTTTTACGATGGATCAATTGTGGTCCCCTTGAAACGAGCTTATTTGTTAAAATTGATTTAAAAATCCATTTTAAATATTTGCGATCGTACAAAGGGTCATTGTACTGAGAAAAATAAGCTTTATCGTTGTAAACAAAAATATCACAAATGTAAGCTCAATTTAAGGACCCAATTTACTCATTTTTAAGAAGGTCCCCCCTCCCCTCGAACCTAAATTCTGGCTACACTCCAAAAACTAGGTAAATCACTCAAAATTTGAACAAATATTTTGTAATTTTGTGAAAATTTCCAAAAAAATATCTGGTAGAAATCTTGCAAAGATCTAACCTTCCGGATTTTTCAATATAAGTAAAAAAATTAAACAAAATTAGACTATTTACTTTAGGGTATCAAGTTGAGCTAAATGTTTTGTTAAATTGCCCATTTTTGCTTTTTAATAGAAAGAATCAAGTAGGTATTTGCTCTGACGTCGTTGTTTGATATTTAAATTTTCAAATACATAGAAATATCGAATATCTTTTTTACCTAAAATTTTAATGGATTCTAAACGATGTGAATTTTAGTACGCATATTTATTAAATTTTACATTTTGTAAAAAAATATACATAATACTGAGAAATGTGTTTTTTGATTACTGAAACTTTCAGAAAATACCGTTTTTTAAATATTTTTTCTAAACAGCCCATACCATGAGATGCATTTTTATCGATTTTCACTAGATTAATGTCCTTTGTGCAAAAAAAAACATATATAGTGTTTATCTTAAGAACGGATTTCCTGATCGATTTGGAGTCTTCCGCAAAGCTGTAGATATTGCATGAGACTGTTGTTAACCCTCTACAACCCAACCTCGCCTCTAGACGGGCATCGATCTAAAAAATCGCCAAAAATCAAAAATTTTAGAAGGTTAGGGTTGTAAGATTGACTTGTTTTATGTGACTTTGCCAATGTGTTTAAAAATGTATTTTTAGGGGTCAACTTTGGCTGTATTTTTTTACTAACATTTCCTATATTTTAAGTAAAAAGAAGTATGCAGTCATTTTTGTAGTGTCCCAATCTATGCATCTACGCATTATTTTAACAATTTTAATGATAATGGTGCCAAGCTATGGCAGAAAATGTGCAAAACTAGCATTTTTTTTTAAAGTGACTGTAAAAACATGCAAAAAATTAAAGGCAAAAAAATAAAACAAGAAAAACTTTTTTTAATACGTTTAAGATCACAAAAATGCAATGGTCAAAATTTGGCAGCGTTGCCAATTTTTCGAAGAACAAAATTATGAAAAAACTTGAAAAAGTCGAATTTTATTTTAGAGCGATCGAAAAAAAACCTTTGGACCTTTTCAAATGTAAGGACCGATTTGAACATTTTGAAACAGTAGTTTATGCAACAAGTTGCAAAAAGAGGATTTTTCAGCACGAGTCGCCGAGTTGGATAAATACGAAGAGTGCTGAAAAAATCAAGTTTTGCAACGAGTTCCATACAACATTTTTTGAAATTCCAAAAAACACACACTGAGTGAAATTTTATGTCAAATTTTCATGTATTTTGTCAATAAATCGTTTAAATAATTTTTTTTAATGTTACTTTTCGAAACAAGTGCTGAAAAGTTCAACTTTTCAGCACCCATTTGAGTGCTGAAAAGTAGAACTTTTCAGCATATAGTTTGAAAAGTGTTGCTATTCGATTCTGTTATTTTTGGTACAGAAAAGTAGGCTTCGTCGTTCAAGAATGACAGTAAAAGTGAGTAGTTTCACGACGGAATTGCAAAAATATTTTTTTCGGGAGATTGGAAAATTTTCGACGCTATTTTGATTGTATCCCGGCAATCCATTCTTCAAATTTTGAGAATCAATTTCAAGCAATGCATATTTTTAGAAAATGGTCATGTTTTATAGGTTAAAATTGTTACTTTATAAGCAAAAAACCCACTTATAAGTGAATATAATTCGAAAACGGTGCACAATTTTTCGTCTGAAAATTTATTAAATATATATTTTTTTTAATCACGATCTTTTATAAAAAATGGCAACACTGGCAATTAAATGTTGAAACAAAAAAAAATCAAAACTGGTTACACTCAACCCACGGTGGTTGGTCACTTTCTCGTTTGACACTTTTTTAGTTTGTACTCCGTTGGTTGGTCAAAGTCAAACTAAAAAGTGACGAACTGTCACTTTTTACACGGCGCTCACGCACACTATCAAAACAAACGTTTGGTAGTGTGTGTGAACTCCGTGTAAAAGGGGTGTCAAACTAAAACGTGACCCCGTTCGTTTGACAACAGTTGGTGTCAAACCATCGGGGTTTGAGTGTATTTTGCGCAATTTAAGTGTCGAACACAAAAAATAATTGATTTTAGTTAAAAGTGTAACTATTTTTATTCTGATAAGTTCAACCAATACAACTACAACTTTCTCTAAGACTTGTGAATCAAAATATCGTTTCTCAAGATACAGATTTTTGAATTATATTTATTGCCTTTTTGTATGGACAGCTGCCATAATTTAATGAAGGCTTGTATAAACGAACTAATGATGCAAAATGTCTGCTTTGGTCATAGAAAAAAGTACGCACAAAGTAAAAACAAAAAAAAAATGTCTTAAAAAGTTGTTTGGGAAAATTGCAAGGTAAAATAAACATCAAGATTCGATGTGGCGCAATTTTCTTTCAATGTTCATGTTTTCAATGAATATTATATATATTTCACAAATATTATAAAATATCTTATAAAAAACTTTAATTTCTCAATTTGAAGAGAAAGATTTGAATGAATTTTAAATAGCTTGAGTTTTTAAATAATCCCTGTATTTTTTGAAATAAGGCTTTCTAGTCAGAAATTTACCAATACATTCAAAGTATGTTTACATGACAGCTGGACGTTTGTTTGCATCAGGTTTCCTATCTCTTTCTAGCAAAAAAAAATTTGTCAGGCGACTCTTAGCTGGTTTTTTTTTGACTGACTGCCCGATATGTCAGCCAACATACTTCGCAGGACTGTGACAGCTGCAGCTCGATCATTGTTTGCATCAGGACACTGTGACGAGGAGTTCGTCATTTTTGAGTTAAATTATATTTTTTTCACTGGGCCTAGAAAGCCTTATACACAAATTTTAACGAAACATTAAGCAAAATAACGTAGTCCCAGTGAAAAAAAATATGATTTAACCCAAAAATGACAAACTCCTCGCCACAGTGTCCTGATGCAAACAAAGATCGAGCTGGAACTGTCACAGTCCCTCAGGGATGCCAGATACACAGATTTTTCTGTGTTTCACAGACATTTGAGCTCCTGTCAGACTGTTTTTGAGGTGCACAAACTTTTTAAAAACTTCATTAAATTGTTATTATGTTAAAATATCAATCGAAACTTATTTCGTTAGTCTTCAAATGCTTAAAAACACAATTTTTGATAGATTTCTTTGACTGTAAATTGATTTATTTGAATTTTAGCCAAAGACACAGACATACACAGACTTTTTCACAGACATTTTAAAAAATCATGTGGCATCCCTGCAGTCCCTGCGAAATATGTTGGCTGAAATTTCAGGCGGTCAGTCAGAAAAAAAACAGCTAGAAGTCGCATGACAAAAAAAAACTTTTCCTGGAAAGAGAAAGCAAATCTGATGCAAACACGGTTCAGGAAGTGATCACCGGAGATGTTGGAATCGGTACAGCAACAATTGTTCGATTATTTTCTTGTTCCGTCAAATTTGAACCCAAATGTGCCCGATTTTGAACCTCATTTCTCCTAGCTGCGTAGACTTCGTCCCAGTCAGTGCCCTTAGTTTCTGTCTCGTTTTGTTGATGTATTCGTTCAAATGTTTACTTTTCGCCACAGCCATACGGAACAACATGATACGCAGCTGATAACGCGCCTCGCGGCTTCAGTTGAGTGAATCGACGAGCAAAACGCGCTCGCACTGTTTTCTTTCCCCAAGATCACGAACCTGTCAAGTGATGCGGCGGCCCGCTTGATTTATGCCAAGATGGTGGGAACAAAGGTGAACAATCGGTCCAAATAATGCCGCTGATCAGCTGATCAGCTGGCTGGGAAAATTTGGTGGGTGAAAGCTTTTCGCAAGCGAGGGTGGCCTTGATTTGCAAGAAAAGTGTTGTTTGCAAATTTATTGCAAGACAAATTTATTGTTTGTGAAAAGTTTCCACTGTAGTGGTGCAAATCACTTATCCATTCGACCTTCTGCTTTGTTTGTATGCGTGTGTCTTGGCCAATCAATCAAACAGTGTGCTGAAATTATCGCTTCGGTGTCTATTCTCTCCGTGTGTCTTCGTGCTCCTGCTCCTCTTCAATTGATATGGCTCCACGACGACTGGCGTGGAGCGAAAATCGTGTGAAATACTGCCTGCTGTCAAATCGAGGGGGCTTTTAGCATGCAAGTGTGAATGCGAAAGCGAGACAGAAAGTCCTCCTTTTTGGCGAACGTGAGCCGACTCAAGTGTGGCTTAGAAATGAGCTGATTGTTATCGCAAGTGCTCACACATACATAGATGCAGCGTGAAAAAAAAAAACACTCAACTTGCTGCAAACACTGCACACACAAGTGTTTGTTTGCCGTCACGTAATCCGTGCAAGGTCCGCAAGGCCGTTTGCTCAGCGATAAAAAGCGCGAGTTTGATAGAATGATTAGTTTCCGTGACTGCAAAAGTTGATCTTGGAGACTGTTTAACCCAAAAATGAGTCATTTCGCGTCAGCGTGCACGCTTTTCGAAAGGTATTTTGAATTAAATATACTTTATTGAATCTTTCTTATAATAATTACATTTGGTTTACATAATAAGTGGTCAGCTGTGGCTCTTCAGCTTTAGTTTGCTTTTCGTGATTTAAACACTGTTTATTTTCATAACTTTAAAAGTATATGATTTATCATTTTTGTAACACTAGGTACAATGAGGAAAAAAAAATGTCAAGAAAACATAACCTAACCTAAAACTAACTTAAACTTACCATAAACTAAACCAATCCTTGAATCAAGGGGTATTCAGAAATAGCACATTTTTCCCTGAATTTCAAACATTTCTCTTGAATCTTCTGATCCAACGTTTTTACTTCTGCTAATTCATGAACCTCACTTGATCTTGTCCAGCCAGGAACATTCAAAACCATTTTGAGTACCTTGTTTTGGACACGCTGGAGCTTCAATTTATGAGTTCTAGCGCAACACTCCCAAACAGGTACTGCATACTCAATAACGGGGTAAATTATTTGTTTGTAAACTGCTAACTTATTTTTCAAAGAAAGCTTTGATTTTCTGTTAATTAAAGGATACAAACACCTGATGAGAATGCTGCACTTGTTCAATATTTTGTCTACATGCTGCCGAAACAAAAGTTTCGAGTCAAGTATGAGACCTAAATAGACAACTTCCTTTGACCAGGGTATCGAAACATCATTCATTTTAATCAAAACATCATCCTTTGGGGCAAATCGGGCCGATTTGGAAAGTGGAAAAATGATGGTTTGAGTTTTGGCTGCATTTATGCGAATTTTCCAGTCGCCAAAGTATTCGGAAAGAACGTCAAGACCCTTCTGAAGACGGCCAACTAAATATCTGGTTATTTTACCCTTATAAATAACGGCAGTGTCATCAGCAAAAAGTGACAACACACCATTACCAGGAAGAGTAGGCAAATCAGATGTAAAAATATTGTACAGAAGTGGGCCAAGAATACTTCCTTGGGAACCCCAGCATCAATGTTGAATAATCCAGAAGCAATCCCATTCAGAAAAACCCTGAACGATCTCTCCGAAAGATAGTGCTGGATAATTTTGATAAGATACATTGGAAAACCGTATAAATACAGTTTATGTATCAAACCATCATGCCAAACATTGTCAAAAGCCTTCTCAACATCCAACAAAGCCATAGCAGTTGATTTAGACTCAAGCTTGTTCTGCTTGATGATTTTAGTTACTCTCGTAAGCTGATGAGCAGTATTATGTCCCTTTCGGAAGCCAAACTGCTCGTTCAAAATTATATTATTATCGTTGGTAAAATCCAAAAGCCTTGAATAGATGACCTTCTCAAAGAGTTTGGACAGACTACTCAAAAGACTAATGGGACGATAACTTGTTGGCGATGTTGGATCTTTTGAGGCTTCAAAATTGGTATGACTTTGCCCAGTTTCCAATTGGTGGGGAAGTAACCAAGTTGCAAACATTTATTGAAAATATTGGCTAGATGTTGAAAGAACTGATCACTCTGTTTTTTCAACACTAGATTAAAAATGTTATCAAAGCCAGGAGCTTTCATATTTTTCATTTGTTTTACTGCAACTTTGACTTCCTCACCAGAAACATGGGAATCTGCAGGAAATTCAAAGGTAGAGTTATTAATTGTTGAAATACTATTGGCAACTGATGTTTCTTTACGGCTGGTCATGGAAGCGCCAAGATTATGAGAACTAACAAAATGAAGCCCAAGTGCATTTGCCTTTTCCTCGGATGTAATCAAAGGAGAATCCTCAACAATAAGAGGAGGAATAGGCTTTGGTTTGTTTTTAAGAACTTTTGAAAGTTTCCAAAATGGTTTTGAATAATTCCCAAGCTGGCTTACATGTTTTGAAAATTCTTGATTTCTGATATTGTCAAGTCGGTCTTGTATGATTTTGTTCAAATTGTTCACTGAAATCTTTTGTCATAGTCCCCAGTCCGTTGATATTGTCTCCTATAAACATTCCTAAGTCTAATCAAGTGTTTAGTATCTACGTCAATATCAGTTACCTTAAAATTAACAGGAACCTCCCGAACGTTGGCAGCCTCTGCTTGGTTGATAGCCTGCTGGATCACCTCCAGCGAACGATCAATATCGGCAGAAGTTTCCGGGTGTTGATCATAGTCGATGTTGCTGTCTACCACTTGCTGAAACTGCTGCCAGTCAACGTTGTGGTAATCTTTCCGGGTTGGTTGCCGCTGCGGAGTAACGGAAGCTCCAACCTCCACAACCACCGGATAGTGATCAGAACTCAACTCTTCAAACACCTCAGGATGAGCCACGTTCTCAGCCATATTGGTAATGAAGAAGTCGATGATTGAGTGATTCCCAGACCGAGCCACCCTCGTTGGACGATCCGGACTCACAACGTTGTAGTATCCGTTTTGCAGATCGTTGTGCAGAATCACTCCGTTCCGATTCCTCCTGCTGTTGCCCCAAACTTCATGCTTCGCGTTGAGGTCACCAGCGATGATGTACTTTGCGCTCCGCCGTGTCAGCTTCTGGATATCGCTCTTCAGTTTTGCTGCTGAACCATCTCTGGCATTCACCTGACGTGGGCAGTATGCAGCAATGAAGAGTACTGGGCCAACCGAAGTGGGAATTTCCACCCCAACGGCCTCGATGATGTCCAGCTTAAAGTGTGGCAGCCGGCGTGGCTTGAGATCACGATGAACAGCGACAAGCACACCTCCTCCTCCAGAGGTGGTCCTGTCGAGCTGCGTCGCGATCTTGTAGTTTTGCAGATAAACTTTTTCACCGGGCTTCAGATGAGTTTCCGTGATGGCAGCTACGTCGATCTCCTTCTCGCGAAGAAAATCCACCAGCTCTAAATTCTTCCTCCTAATGGAGCAAGCGTTCCAATTCAGCAGCTTGAGGGACCTACGATCCATACTGGATGACGAACGAGGTCAGCACTTCAATCTGCTGGGTCTTGGTTTTGCATCCACGCAGTGCAGCGGACATCTGTTTGAAAATATTGAGGAGTTCGGTTGAGGTGTAAAGATCATTACCATTTTCCTCAACTGCTGGTTCTTGGGTTGGTCTTGGCTCCTGGCTGAAGCCCGGTGGTGGCGGTCTCGGCTCCTGGCTGGAACCCGGCCGTGGATGATTCATCTCAGCTCTCTTCCTGGGATCCAACGGCAACGGTGCCAAGTTCGGGACCTGGCGTCGCGGTTGAAGAGGTGGGAAATTTTGCTCCACCAGGGCTGGAGGAGTTCTACGACGCTGAGGCTGATTCTTCGTCGATGCTTGCTGCCGAATTTTCACGAACTCAGCTCTCTTGGGGCACTTTCGGTCGGTTGACGAGTGCTCACCGTTGCAGTTGAGGCACTTCACCAGCGAATCTTGGATGCACTGGGATGTGATGTGCGCATCGGTACCACATTTGGCGCAACGACGCTTCAGGTGGCAGTTCTTACCTCCGTGCCCGAAGCCCAGGCAGTTGAAGCATTGTGTGACGTCACGGTGCACTGGTCGGTATCGCTCCCACGACACGATAATGTTGAAAACCGCTCGGATTGCCTTCAGCTCAGGAAGCGTCGTCGATCCCTTAGCCAAATGCAGCAGGTAGAGCTGGTCACGGTACTTGATGTCTTTGTTGCGTCGGCTCATTTTGTGCACGGCCAACACATCCAGTTTCAAAACTTTTAGCTCGGCAGCTAATTCCTCCACTGGCATGTCGTACAGACCTCTGACGACGATTTTGTACGGCTTATCCATGACGACATCATGGGTAAAGTACTCCGCCTCGTTTTCGGTCAAGTAGTCCTTGACCAGTTGATAGTGCTGCCTGGATTGCACCAGCACCTTAAATCCGTCCTGACACAGACGAATGTTGCCTAGGACTTTCCCAGACTTGATGAGTTCAACCAGCCCCGCTCGAAAGTCGATCGTTGCTGCTGATTGCCTCACATAAAAGGAGGCAGTTTCTCCTTTCGCTGTTTCACTTCATTCTCCTTTGCTTCCGCTACCTGGTCCTCGTCAGGCAGTCCAGCGAACTTGTTGTTCTTCAATAGCTGCTCCTCGTGCGACGAAGAGTTCTCCTCCTCCTCATCCATCGGTACAGTACCGTCGCTCTTTTTCGTCTTTTTGCTGTTCGATGTCACTTCCAAAAGCACCTTCCTTTTGGAAATCCCGGTTTTTGGCCATCAGTTGAGGCCTCAACCTTCCTTTTGGAAATTCCCACTTTTTTGCCTGCTTGAGCCGCAGGTAGGGCAATATTGCCGGCGTTTTGCGCCGGGACGCGACGAGTCATGTTGATTCAGACAACCTTCACCAACGAATGCTCGGATAACAATGATTCGAAAGGTAAACAAACAGCTGTCACTTGAAAGAGTCGGCACGACAAGCCGAAATCAGACTAATTACCTACCGGGTCAGGTGGAACTTTCCAAGAATTTCGCAGCTCTATCAAACACAAAGCAATCGCCAGAACCCACGTGACCATCGGAATGCGGTTTAGAGCCGAGCCTCGTCGACTAATAATGACTCTATAGAGCGAGAACTAATTGCTTTTACCCTGAGAAATGGCTGCCTTTTTATCGCAATCAAACGCCGCCACCGCTGACTGACTATGTGGAGCTTGACGCAGAGCAAGGTGCCGACCGACGAAAGGGCAGTAGTTCTGAGATTTGCCGGATGTTTGTCATTCTCTCGCGGAAATCGATACCGCATTCTGAGTCTTGAGGCAAGAATCGGTCAGCTGTCGAAGCAAGCTGGGATGACGCCATCGATCAGTTTGGCGCACAAAGCAACGCGCTGTTTGCGCGATTACGGCTACATTATGGCAAGCTGGGTTGAGCTGTCAAATGTCGTTTTCGCAAACGGGAGTCGAAGCGAAATTGTTGTTAAATGGGAAGAAACGAAGTGTGCCGTGAAGCTAAACTCAGTTGTCATCCAGAGATGTCAACAACAGTCCCATCTTGTTGTTATCGTCACTCATATTGTGATTCGTTCTTGTTCGACCAAACCTTGTTCTGTGAGGCTGTGGAGAATGTCTTTTCCCGACCTGTGTAAATACCGTCCAATCGAATCTAATAGGAAAAGTGAAACAAACCGAGCCGCCAGCAGGTCTGTTGCTTTGAAGTCCCCTTATCAGCGCCAACATGCCCTTGCACTTTGCCCCACGAAAACAAAACAAACACTCACTCTATATCGCTGATACCGGCCCGGTTCTCCTCCTCGAGCATCGCGTCCAGCTCGTCCGTCAGGTTCGCCAGCATGTTGCCGATGTCGTTGAGGACGTTCGTTCCGACGACCGCAGCGGCCGCGGCCTGCGTCGGCGACGTGCTGCACGAGCCCGGCCCGCTGGCACTGTTTGAGCAATTTTGATTGGGCGCAACGCCGCCGGCGGATTCCTGAGGCGGCGACAGCTGCTGGATGCAGCCGGCCAGGGTGGTCGTGATGGAACCCGTCGACGAGGAGGAGGACGTCGAGGACGACGAGTGGGAGAGCATGGTGGCGGCGGTTGGGGGCCGCTCGTGCAGCGCGGGGTGATCGACCATGCGGTTCATCGAGCGCTGCTTGATCGTGCCGGCGTTCTCGTTGGCGAACGGGATCTGGTCGATCGACTCGAGGCTGGAGTTGCTCTTGTTGTCGTGCTGGGTCTTGTGAATCTCGACCGTCGTCTGGTGCGTTTGGCCGGCGTAGTTGGAGTAGAGGGCGGCTGCGGCGGCCGCAGCGGCTTGCTGTTGCTGCGCAGCGGCTTGCTGCTGGAGGATAATCTGATTGTGGTAGATTGGCTGGGGCTGTTGGGAGGTTGGAGGTTGGCTCGTCGCGGGATTGTATTTAAGCGGATGGTGCGGGAAGGAAGCGTAGTTGGAGAAGTGCATAGCGTCCAGCGCTGCCGTGGCCATTTCGACGTTCTCGATGTGGCCTAGTTGCGGGTAGGGAGGGCTGGGCCACCGTCCGAGGTGGGCGCCAGCTTAAGGTTATTGGCTACAATTTTCGCTATGGGTCGCTGCCGTTGGGTTGTTCCGACGGGACCGATCGGGTTCTGGCACAGGGTTAACCGGACGCCGTAGCTGTTGCGTTGATGCTGCCGGGGCAGGGTTCCGCCGCCCTGGTAGTAGGGCTGCTGGTGCTGGGCCGGATGTTGCTGGTGCATCTGCGCCAGGTGATGTGCGTCGCCGAGTTCGTTCGTCGGGGTTATGTCACTGTCGTCGTACGAACTGCGGCGGTAGATGGCCTGCGTGCCGTCAAAGTGAACGTGCGGGTATGAAATGGCCGGCGGTTGTTGGCAGTAGTACGCGCCGGGATCCGTGGGTTGTCGCATGAACGTCGAGTAGGTCAGCTGTTTGTGACCTTCGAGCGATTCGTCAAACTGACCGCGGAGCGGAACGCCAGTCGGTTGACAGTGCAAGGCAGCTGTTGTAGCCTGTGGCAACGGGACCGTAGCGTATTGGCCTCCTCCGCCCAGCTTTCCGCTGATGATGTCTTTGACGCGTTTGATCGCCAGGAGGATCTTCTTCTGGTGACCCAGCTTCACGATGCCGATGTCTTCCAGATCTTCCCACGTAAGCTGTGTAACGTCGTTCACCGTTACGTACCCTGCGCTAGCAGTGGCTGGACGTACTCCTCAAGCCGTAGCAGACGCAACCACTCGTCGATCGAACCCGGCACGTAGTTCGGCAACGCATCCGGCAGCTTCAGCGTGTCAATGTGCCGCTTCAGTCTTTCTCGGTGCGTCGGCTGCTTGATGCCGATCGCTGTCAAATCCTCCGGAGTCATTCGCGCGATCGTCGACAGATCGTACCCCGCTTCCAGGAACAGATACGTGTACTCGTGGAAGTGAATCTCCATCAGCCACTCGGAGATGATGTCGTGATCGGTTCGGTTCGAGTGGTTGCTCAACCGGTGGTTCCCCGATCCGATCGAGCACGAGCTGACCGAACATCGCGGCGACGAAAGCGTTCCGTAGCCTCCGTTACCGCTTCGATTCGAAGAGGTGGACGCACCCGTCAGGTACGACGAAGCCCGGCCCGAGTCCAAGCTGGCAGTCGAGTGCCGCGAACCGGAACCAGCCGATCCGGACAAGCTGATCGGGCTGTCCCGGCCGGGCGACTGCGTGAGATCAATTCCCTGATCATCGGCATAGTCCGTATGATCGTAGCGTAGCATTAGCGATGAAGGCGTTTCCTGTTGGGCCGCTGCGGCAACCTGTATCTCGTCCCCACCCTGCTGCTGCTGCGTTCCGTTCGTTCTTCCGTACACGTCCGGAACAGCCGGGGGCATCACCTTCTTGGCTTGCGGTGCCGATTTAGATTGTCTGGACATTCCTCCCGTGTTGACACTTAGCTTTCGCATTGTAAGGGCATACGGCAGCGGCTCTCGCGAGCAGCATCCAAATAAAGAGGGAAACTAAGGCAAAAAGGAGACAACTGGTTCGCTGGAGCCCACTCATCCGGATTCGGAATTCCGTCGTCTTCTTCCTATACTGGCTTACACAATTCTGATTGCACTTTCCAGCGATTATCTCGACCTTTTTTTCACTTTGCTTCGCGCAGTAGATTTTTTTTCTTATTAGTTTTCCGTAGTCTTCCCAACACTCTAATTCACACACACTCGCGCACACAATTCGGCTGACCGCAGTCCGTGTTCCACCGTGTTCAGGATGTTATGTAAATATTTTGATCCGGCAACCCCCTCGGGACCGACCGAATCCGTTCCCGGGTACTTTCGGAACTTCCCCTTGGTTTCCACCGCTTTTCGGAACCAGTTCCGCACCGGAACCGACCCGTTTTGGCCGTTTTCTCGAGCAGATGGCAACCGAGTTCGACTCGCGTCAACTTCGTAGGTGTTATGGCTTCATTTTGTTCCGCTTTCCATGCTGCCTGTCTAATGTCGCTGCGTTCGTGTCTGTGTGTGTATCCGTGTACTTGTATTGACTCCGTGTCTGCACGTATCAATTTTCCTTTTCGCTTGATCTGCTGCTCCTCGGCAACATGTAATCGTTCCCTGGAACGACTCACAATTGTGCTCAATTAGTCAAATCTTGGAAGACAATATTCCCGAGTCGCTGCTCTGGACCACTTCTCAACCACTATTGGAAAAATTTTACACACTCTCTCTCTCGCCTTCTTCACCGTCAATACTCGATGATCGACTTTTCTGTGTGTCTGTGTTGCTACTACTACTCCGCGCAGTGGCTGTCAGTGACTCTGTGGCGCGACGGCTGTGTCGTCGTCGTACGGTTGTACTACTCCTCGTCGTCGCCGTAGTTTCTTTTCCCACTGCTTCCTCCTCTTCTTCTTCTTCCTCTCGCTCCACCACCGACTGCTTCTTTTATGACAAACAAGCCTCGAGGAGAATGCTGTGCCGACGTCCCGTCTCACTCACACTCGCACGCGTGAGCGAGCAAGCACCACAAGAAAAATTGAGTTTCACGAGTCTGGCGATAGAGCGCCTACTGATTTTTTTTTCTCCTCTTCCTCCCCGTTTCTTCTTCCCACTCGGACCGACTGACTGTGTCTGCTTCTTCTCCCGCTGCCGTAGATATTCCTCTTCTTCCTTGTTCGCGTTTTCTATCGCGCTGACTCCCCTTCTTTTGTCGACTGCACTTTTGACCTCAAAATGGGGCGATCCTTTTTGGCGTCGTCTCCTCACTCCCGATTCACTTCTCGGCGCGGCCTGCTGTTCCCAACTAGATTCCGTCCGCCCGTCAATTCCTACTGGAACCGCGCACTACCGTGTCCGCAGCAAATCTGTGCGAAGACTTTTTCTTTTTTTTTCTTTGCTCCCTTCAGCGCGCGCGACACACACTCTCTGCCCGTGACGGTGTCTCTGTGGTGACTACCGTCGATGACGGCGGCGGCTGCAGTCTTGTGCGGTTCGTCGAAGAAATATGGTGGTCGAGTCGACGAAGTCGACGCGATGATGACGGAACGTTTAACGCGCTGGGTTGAGCGGAGTGAATCGACTGTCTCGCTCTCCTCTCTTTCTTGCTCTAGCAACCGTTGAAACTTGAATATCTGGCGCGAATTGACGGTAGAGAGTGGTTTCCGTCCCCACCACCCAGAGTTGGAGGACACGGTCTGACAGATGGCCTACGTGACCTTGCGCAGTAATCACCAGAAAGCTTGACAGCCGTAAACAACGCGGCGTTCGTCGACTTGGTCGACGCTCGGGGAACGCGGGAGACCTCTGGTGGTGAGCACACGTTGCTGGTGAGCGTTGCGCAAGGTTTGTTGACTACAAAAGGTGTGGCAAATGTTTAATGTTGCATACTTTGAGGGGTATTACAAACACATTAAGATCGAAAGTTTGTAATAACGAACTAGGGGGCAATTACCACCACTAGTTCATTAATTAAAAATTAAATAAAAACCAGAACTTGAGACTCTTGGAGATGAGAGAGAGATGTAAAGATCTGCAACTGCTCACATTTGACGTGGGGAAGGAGAATTGTACCTACCCTTTCACAATCCTGGTTCGATTCAGCTAATCGCACTGTCCTGGCAAAAAGAATCACAAAAGATCGTCGCTTTGGGTTATGGAAAAGTCATGTTTATTACATTTAACTGTCCTAATTTATTGTTTTTCGTCGTTTTAAAACTAACCTAACCATGTGTGTGTGTGTTCGTGTGTTCTAGTGTATCCCGCGGTGGTCGAGTCAAGTCGGAGGATCTTCCTCCGGCCAGGCCTGGCGCAGCAACGGTTTTGGTGTCTTTGGTTTTGTGTCTTTGTCTTTGATAAAAACCTGTACAGTGTTTAAGGCTTGTTTTAGTACTTGTGCTTTGTGTAACAGTGGTAACAATGAACTCACCGGATGGCCTCCGCCATTGCGCTCTAACAGATTCTCGGGTTGGCGCGCTCTGCCAACTTGGAGGTTCTGAGAAAGGAGTTCATCTCTAATAACTTGTTCTAGCTTTAACGTTTTGATTTTGGATATTTACCACATTTTTGTTACCTCCTTGCACCACCAACCAAACGACCACTTTTGACGTAGAGCGCGGTCCTTGACGGTTAGTTTGGATGGTGCGGGTTGGGACCAACTCCCTGACACTACAATTAACAATTAAGACACTAATTAGACACGACTCAATAAAATACAAGAACTAATTTTACCATTTCGCCGGCTACAGGAATGCTGGGTACAAATAACAGATATTCACAGCACTTTAAATTACAAAACGTTCACAATTTGTTCGTTTGACCAGAGTATGTGTAACGGACTCTGGTCGGTAGCGGCAAATGAGGACGATTCAAAATGACGAAGTCCCTTTTATTAATTTTAAGTCTTTGTTCTTGCGTATTTCGAAAATTGCTCAAAGAGATGTGAGTCGTGCTAACCGTTTTAGGAATAGGGATACCATGTTTTGTATGTTGTTTAAGTGTAATGGTTGATTACAATATCCTAGCTTGTCCCTACGGTTCAGTTTGACAGGATGATGCGAAGCATTGTGACCAGAGATTGTACTACGTACAAGCGATAGGTTACAATTCCCCACCACCAGGAAAATGTGAGTTTGCAGAAACTCCACATTTTTCAATCACCAGTAGAATCCCTAGTTCTGGTAAATTATTTAGTTTTATTGATTAGTGGGCGCATCTGTCAAAATTCAAAGAACAACACGAAACAAAAACACAAAAAAATAAATAGATAAATAAAATCTGTAAAGTGTATATGAAAAATTGTAAATAAAAATCTGAATAAATAAAAATTTCAAAAGTCAGCTTGTCAGAATTGTTAGAATTGGTCAGAAATTAATGTTGTCAATTATCACAGAATTATCACAGGGAAATTTATCATTGGCTTAAATTTGAGCCATTTATTTGTCACCCTTTAAATTTTCAATGAGTCAGAAGTGTTTGATTTACAAACGATACACTCAGTTGAAAAACAAAAGTAGGGTAAACAAACAAAAATAATCACAAGTAATCTCATTACAACCTCAATTGATTTCAAAAATGCTAGATTTCCAGCTTACCATCAATGAAGTCCAAAATTGAGAAGTACTCGTTTTAAAATTTAAATTTTTACTAAGCAGTAGTATTTTTTTTAGCAGATAACCTCTGTGTACCGTCGTACTAGAGCAAAAGTTGCAAAAAAAATTGACTACTTAAAATTTTGTTAAAAAAAAAAAACATTATTGACCGGTCAATTTTTCAAAATATTCAAATTATTAAGTCCTAAGAATGACAGGAGCATCTTTTGCAGATTCCTAGCGGAGGTGCTGTCAATCTCCGGAAGGGCTCTAATTAGGGGAATATTCAACAATTGACAAACTTTCCAATTCTACATTTCACAAACACTCAACATTTAATTCATTCACACTGGTTCATTCACTACATTCCATCCGATTCTCCACGCGGGGGAGGGCACGGTTGACCAGGAATTTTATTCGCGGGTTTAGCACTATTCCGTCTGATTCGTCTAGTTCAACGGGTACAGCTGGTCAGGAATTATAAAAATCATCAATTTATTTTACAGTTTACACTTAACATTTATTTTATTGTTCACTCACATTTTTATTTATTTTTTAACGTCACTATTAATTCCATCTGATTCTCCCAGCGAAGGAGGGAACAGTTGGCCAGGAATGATTGCGATTCGAAAAAAAAATTTCATCCGATTCGTCTGGTTCGACGGGTACGGTTGGCCAGAAATTCTTCACAAAAAACTAAAAATGATTAAAAACAATAAACACAAATAACACTAAAAAATAAATAAACATATAAAACAAAAAGAAAATCGGGAATTTCACTCCCCTACACAAAAAGAAAAAAAATGATTTTTTTTTATTTCATGGACCATTCAAACATCAGCCTGTAAATGTCACAATCACAAACAAGATGCCAGTATATAAGGCGAAACAATAGTTTTGAGCCTCTATTGTTACAACAAGAAATTGCAGACTGGACAAACACAAAATACAAGCTACGGCATCAGCCAAATAGCTGTAAATTTGAAGCGCATGATGCCGTTAGAACTCACCAAATTAAATATGAAGGATAATTAATCAACCAACAGAAATCCAGTGGGGTCTACATCCACTCTGTTGTTGATTTATTTCTGTTCTTATTCTGTCACAAATCTTCTTTTTTTATAAGTCATCACAATTTTTCACATTTTCACACTGTTGTATTTTTTATCTTAAATTTTTATTTTTATTATTAATTTTTCACTTAATTTTCTTTTATTTTTCAATTTTCTAATACTGGCACTTTATATTCTTTCACAAATCTTATTTTTTTTTTTTATTTTACTTATTTTTCTTTTCGACCGATATTTTCAACTTTTTTTTAAATTAGAGCAATGTTGCTCTCGCGACGACCGAATCTCGACTGATCGTCGTAGACACAAGGTTCGGTGATCGCGAAGTTTTTATTGTTCTGTCTCTTTTGTTCCTTATGAAATTCTACCGGTCTCTTTTTGGCTGCAGAGTCCGAGAACAGCTGGGCCGATCCGGTTTTAAATCTATTGTTTGCTCCCAGACTGATCGATCACGTCTGGAGGCAATAAAAAGGACAAAGACAATATTTATTTTTAGATTAATTTTGAAGTGGTGTGTGTGAAGCGAACGATGTACAAACAGGAAAGCAGAAAAACAGAACTCAATGAACAGAAACAACATTTAATCATTGAACATCTTAACTGCACACACAAAATGAAGTTTTGACCAAATATTCTGCCAAACAGATAGAAAAGCTTACTTAATTTACGTTGGGCGCCATTTGTAATAACGAACTAGGGGGCAATTACCACCACTAGTTCATTAATTAAAAATTAAATAAAAACCAGAACTTGAGACTCTTGGAGATGAGAGAGAGATGTAAAGATCTGCAACTGCTCACATTTGACGTGGGGAAGGAGAATTGTACCTACCCTTTCACAATCCTGGTTCGATTCAGCTAATCGCACTGTCCTGGCAAAAAGAATCACAAAAGATCGTCGCTTTGGGTTATGGAAAAGTCATGTTTATTACATTTAACTGTCCTAATTTATTGTTTTTCGTCGTTTTAAAACTAACCTAACCATGTGTGTGTGTGTTCGTGTGTTCTAGTGTATCCCGCGGTGGTCGAGTCAAGTCGGAGGATCTTCCTCCGGCCAGGCCTGGCGCAGCAACGGTTTTGGTGTCTTTGGTTTTGTGTCTTTGTCTTTGATAAAAACCTGTACAGTGTTTAAGGCTTGTTTTAGTACTTGTGCTTTGTGTAACAGTGGTAACAATGAACTCACCGGATGGCCTCCGCCATTGCGCTCTAACAGATTCTCGGGTTGGCGCGCTCTGCCAACTTGGAGGTTCTGAGAAAGGAGTTCATCTCTAATAACTTGTTCTAGCTTTAACGTTTTGATTTTGGATATTTACCACATTTTTGTTACCTCCTTGCACCACCAACCAAACGACCACTTTTGACGTAGAGCGCGGTCCTTGACGGTTAGTTTGGATGGTGCGGGTTGGGACCAACTCCTGACACTACAATTAACAATTAAGACACTAATTAGACACGACTCAATAAAATACAAGAACTAATTTTACCATTTCGCCGGCTACAGGAATGCTGGGTACAAATAACAGATATTCACAGCACTTTAAATTACAAAACGTTCACAATTTGTTCGTTTGACCAGAGTATGTGTAACGGACTCTGGTCGGTAGCGGCAAATGAGGACGATTCAAAATGACGAAGTCCCTTTTATTAATTTTAAGTCTTTGTTCTTGCGTATTTCGAAAATTGCTCAAAGAGATGTGAGTCGTGCTAACCGTTTTAGGAATAGGGATACCATGTTTTGTATGTTGTTTAAGTGTAATGGTTGATTACAATATCCTAGCTTGTCCCTACGGTTCAGTTTGACAGGATGATGCGAAGCATTGTGACCAGAGATTGTACTACGTACAAGCGATAGGTTACAAGTTCTCCAAAATATAATATTTGTTTAAATTTAATTTCATTTTTAATTGGCTTCAACTAGAGCTTTGTCGATTCTGACGATTGCGTTGATTTTGTTAATTTGGTTGAATTTGTTGACATTGTTGATTTTGTTGAACGATTCTCAAGTTTTTAAATTCAAGCTATTTTTTTTTAAATTTTCGGGAAATTCGAAATTATGAATTTAAAATGACCGTTATTTTTAAATGAATGGATATTTGACAATGCACATTAGCATGATTTTGATGAACCAGGATTTGTGTAACAAACACAAACAGGTACCGTCACTTTTTAAATAAAATTACGGTTTGTAAAAATTAGAAATTATTCAAAACTAATGGTAAATTACAGAGAAATAATAAAAATAAAAGAAATTAGGTCGTTGATTTTCTTAAGAATTTTTAAGTGAGAAATAAAAATTTGAAAAAATCAACTGCTGCGGCGACGTTTATCACAAAAAAACTGCAGTCCAGACTCGAACATCTTAAAGTTTGTATGGGACTTCGAAAAATCGAACCATGAACATTTTGTTTTGCAGTTCTTGCTTTCTTTATCAAATTTGAGTTCTTCGATCTCATTTTAGTCAAATTTGCGAGGTTGCATATTAAATTTCAAAATGCATTTTTTTATATTTCATCACCATTTTGGCCAACATTTATTTGAACAACTACTAATTTTAAGACAAACAACCAAATTAATCCAATGATTATTCCTTTCAATTGGTTGAAAGTCAAATGAAACCATTTCAAAACTTCAATTCAGTGTGAAACTTGAAGAAGAAAAATGCTCCTCCTTTCTTGTTTTGGATCAAAACTTTTAGGATTCATATTTGCTTAGTCATTTTTTTTTGTTTTCACCCCATTGTTCATTCAAAAATTTTAGGCTGCAAGTCTGATTTTCTAAAATTCAAGGAAAACGTTGTACCAAATCTGAGTTTTTTTAAGTTCCAATAAACCAAATTTTCAGTTTTTGCTTTTTCGGTGTTTTTAAATCCTGACTCAAGGCGGTTTCAAAAACACCCAAAAAGCAAAAACTGTCGGTTTATTGGACCTTTTCAATAAAATAAACTCCAGAAATGTTTTATATGTCACTACAGTTGCACTACTATCAAAAATGAGCGCAATATCAATAAATTTATGAAAATCAAGAAATAGTTACACTAAAAATAAATGAGACACGTTAACCTTTTATAAAAAAAATCAAGATTTTCAATGGTATTGCAGTTGTTACCAAAATGTTTCCAACAATTATTTTCAAAGCTTACTTTTTTTTACTTTACAGTGATTCCATCAAACCAGCAGGATCCAAATCAAAACTACGTATTTTCAAAAAATACTTAAAATTTAAGTTTTTTAAAGATCGGTATCAAATCATCGGGATTTCCTTATACATTTCGAAAGTAAGAACACAAATTTATAAAAATGCTAATTTAAAAAAACAGCGTATTTTCACAAAAAAATCACAATTTAAGTTTTTACAATATCGAAAGTAATGACACAAAGTTTTGAAAATAATCAAAGTTTTCAAAAAACTTCTTACTTTCAAAAAAATACTCAAAATCACAATTTTTACAATATGGTTACCAAATGATTGGGATTTTTTCATAAATTTCTAAATTAATCATATTTTTTTGAAAATAATCAAAATTTTCAAAAAACTGCGTGCTGGGTATCAAATGTTCTGGAATTTTGTTCATACATGACGAAAGCAATATCACATTTTTATAAAAATACTCCAATTTTTCACGGAACTACGTTTTTCGAAAAAATACTCCAAATTCCAGTTTATTGCAATATGATTATCACATGATCAGTATTTTTTCATAGATTTCGAAAGCAATTACACATTTTTTTTTAATACTCAGAATTTTCACCAAATTACGTTTTTCGAAAAACTACTCAAATTTTCAGCTTTTTTACAATATGGGTATCAAATGATCACGATTTTCCATACATTTCGAAAGTAATAACATTTTTTTTAAATACTCAAAACTTTCACAGAGCTAGGTATTTTTGAAAATATCATCAAAATTACAAATAATCGTGATTTTTCATTCATTTCGAAAGTAATAAAACACATTTTTGAGATGCTATAAATTTTCACAAAGCTACGTATTTTCGAAAAAAAATCGTTTTTTTTTGTTTTTTCAAATAATCGAGAATTTTCGATACATTTCAAAAACAATAAAACATATTTTTAAAAATACTCAAATTTTTCACAGAGCTACGTTTTTCGAAAATATACTCCAAATTTTTAGTTTACTACAATACGGTTATCAAATGTGGAGTTTTTTTTTTTTGAAAAGGTCAATAAACCAAATTTCCAGTTTTTGCTTTTGTGTTTTTCGAAACCGCCTTGAATCAGGGGTATTAAAAGACACCCATAAAGCAAAAACTGAAAATTTGGTTTATTGACTTTAAAAAAACTCAAGAAATGATCAGTATTTTTCATAGATTTCGAAAGCAGTGGCACATTTTTTTAAATACTCAAAATTTTCACAAAAAAAAATGTTTTTTCGAAAAACTACTCAAAATTTAAGTTTTTTACAATAGGGGTATCAAATGATCGAGATTTTGTCATACATTTCGAGAGTAACAACACACATTTTTAAAAATAATAAGAAGTTTCACAGAACTACGTATTTTTGAAAAAAAAATATCAAAAATTAAAATAATATCAAATAGTCCGGATTTTTCATACATTTCGAAAGTAATAAAACTCATTTTTGAGGTACTCAAAATTTTCCCAAAACTACGTATTTTCGTTAAAAATAACATTTTTTTTTTTGGTTTTTCACAATATGGGTATCAAATGAATCGGAATTTTTTTATACTTTTCGAAAGCAATAAAATATATTTTTAAAAATACTAAAAATTTTCACAGAACTACGTTTTTCGAAAAATACTCCAAATTCTAGTTTATTACAATATGGTTATCAGTATTTTTCATAGGTTTCGAAAGTAATGACACAGTTTTTTTTTAAATACTCAAAATTTTCACCAAACTACGTTTTTTTGAAAAACTTCTCAATTTTTTTTAATATGGGTATCAAATGATCGAGATTTTTCATACATTTTTAAAAATAATAAAAAGTTTCACAGAACTACGTATTTTCAAAAAATAATCAACAATTCAAATATTATCAAATAGTCTAAATATTTCATACATTTTGAATGTAATAAAACACATTTTTGAGGCACTCAAAATTTTCACAAAACTACGTATTTTGGAAAAAAAAATAATTTTTTGGTTTTCACAATATGGGTATCAAATGATCGGGAATTTTTCATACATGCCGATAGAAATAATTTGTTCAAACTACATAGTTTTGTGAAATTTATGAGTACTTTCAAACAAAAATATGCTAAACAGATGATGGATATTTTTTCGAAATTTTTCTAATTACCATTATTCATATTGAAAAACTGAAATTTTACGTTCTCTTTTGAAAATACGTAGTTCTGACGAGTTTTGACAGTGCGCGCTTTTCCTGCTTGCCGTTGCGCGTCAGGTTGGCAGTGTTGCGTCAGCTGCACGCTGAACAACGTTTACGTGAAATTGGGTAGAATCGCACCACTTCACAGCGTTCGGGTGTAGACCGAACAGTGAAAATGTTGGGTATTTTCTTTTTTTTTTTGTTATAACTTTCGAAATGTATGAAAAAATCCCAATCATTTGATACCCATACTGTAAAAAACTGAAATTTTGCGTATTTTTTCGAAAACACGTAGTTTTGTGAAAATTTTAAATATTTAAAAAAAAATGTGTTATTATTTTCGAAATGTATGAGGCAAGACTGTATTTTACTTGTCGATACAAGTTCTGAAAAGTTCAACGTTTCAGCACTCATTTTAGCGAAATCATTAAAATATTATACTTTCGTTTTTTTAGAAACCACTCGTTTGAAACGCGTTCTTTTAGTCGATTTTTTTTAGATGCAACCATGGTCCAATGACTCTCCCCTTTGTCATCAAAGTTTCGCAAAATCGAAAGATCAACAAGTCGTCAAGTCGAAACTCAAACGCCAGCGCTTTTACGCAGGCACGATAGTTTTATTTTGTTAGGTGGATTTGTTCTTTCAATTGTTAAAACATTGCGGTTTTTCATCTTTTCAAAAGTTTATTGATATATTTCAATCATAGATCTCGTTTATTCATATATATAATATATAAGTAACTATGCCTTAAGTGTTTTGTTTTTATTTTTCATTGTTTTTTCTGAATTCATTGTAATTGTTATAATAATTATAATAATAATATTTCAATAAGTTATGCCTTTATTAAATTTGTATCTACGTAATAAGTATTTCTTGCTTCGCTTTCTACTCTGATCAAACGCATAATATTACTAGTAAAAAGAGGGTAGAGTTTTGCTTCTGCTTCTTCCTGCGCTCTCTCGCGCGCGCTGTACACACCCCCAAGTTCAGCAGCTTACAATTGTTTACCGTTTTGACTTATTTCTCACTTTGTCACGCAGTTTATGTCTCTTTTTTTTGTTTGAATATTTTATATATTTATGTTTGAAATGAAGTTCGATGAAAGATAGTGTTTTTTTTATTTTTACAGCTTTTTTTTAAGTTAAATGAGCAACCGTACTCGACTCTGTCTGTGTGCGTGTCTTGCTGTCACGCAACAGATGGCACTTGAAGGTTTAATCTTTACACGATAGGTTTATTTTTCTTTTATTTAAGAGCACTCGTTTGTTTTTGGGTTTGTTTACTTCTTGTTTTCTCGCGCTAATCTTTTGGCGGCTCGCTGCTAAATGTTACAATTGCACACTTGGTTTTTTTTTTTTCAATCATTTCGCTCGACGCCATTTTGTTTATTTATTGTTTTGGGTCGGCATTGTCAAATTTTTCCGCACTTTGGTTATCTGCTGTATATTTGTTTTTCCCCCTTCCTTTGCATGTCTTGGTTTGTTTTGTTTTCAATAAAATGTGGTGAAATAATAAAAGTAAATGTGAAAAATGATAAAAACTCTAAAAGCTATTCCTAATCCTAACAGAACAGGGTGGCGACAGGTGTTTGACTACTTTGAAGGCAAAAAGTTAGTATGAAATAATTTAACACAAAGAAATCGTCACACAATGAGAACTTTTAAAAAGTTACGCGTGCGGATTTCTGGATTGGTGTCTTTCGATATGGCTTACACACTATGGTTTTGTTTTCATGATTTGTGTAATTGTTATTTTCAATAAAAATCTGGGGTTTCACTTACAAAGAGGCACATTTTCTTACGCTCTAAAAAGGCTCTAAAGAAGCTTGTTTTATTCTTTACAAAAAAAATGTCATAAAGAATTGGTTGGTTGGTGCTAGCACGCGTCACACTTTGTGTTTTTGCTAAAACTAACTAAAAACTAGTAAAAAGAGGAAAAATCGTTTGTAAAGCACGCTGCGTTGTCATTGTTTTCAGTTTAATTCTACAAATTACAGAGCTATGTTTTAAATAATAACGTTTTAAATTAATGCAAAAACAGAAATCAACAGTCTTTTTAAAGGTTTGTTTCGTTACTTAAATATTTTCACAAGGAAAATAGAGGAAGTAAACACGTTAAAAATGATCAAAATTATCAAAATCATCAAAATCATCAGAATCATCAGAATCATCAAAATCATCAAAATTATCAAAATTATCATGATCAACGATTTTGTCATTCTTGTCAATGGAGCATTTCCATTCGAGCAGTTTTTGCTTTTTTCTACAATGTATTTTTTATGGAGCGAACTGTCAAAAACTGCTCGACTGCGGGTGCTCCATTTTGTCAGTTTTGCCAATTATGCCAATTTTGTCAATTTTGTCAATTTTGTCAATTTTGTCAATTTTGTCAACTTTGTCAATTTTGACAATTTTGACGTTTTTGACATATTTGACATTTTTGACACTTTTGACATTTTTGACATTTTTGGACATGTTTGACATGTTTGACATTTTTGACATTCTTGTCATTTTTGACATTTTTGACATTTTTGTCATTTTGACGTTTTGACATTTTGACAAGTTTGCTATTTTTGACATTTTTGTAACAAAGTAATAACAGATAAAACAGAGAGAGAGATATATAGAGTTTGTAAACACAGAGAGGGATGGCGTAAAGTACGGTCACCTTGGAGCGGTTTTGGCTTTGACGTTTAATAAAAACAATTCACTACAGGTAAAAAATTGTAAACAAATCACACGAAAAGTGCACCTAACCTCTAAACTACACGATTTTTTTTTTGATTATTACCTGCTCGCTTCCGGGATTGCCCCCGGAAAGAAGCGATCTCTTCAAGCTACTCGAGTTAAGCCACTTTGCGGTTTGTCTTGTTTGTTTTAAAAGGCCATGCTTTGCTAATATATTACAATGTTTTTGTTTACTAAATTCTGCGTTTGTTTGTCAAAACGAACGGGAAAGATTAAGAGGGGAGGATAA
The DNA here is from genome assembly GCF_015732765.1 of Culex quinquefasciatus. NCBI lineage: Eukaryota > Metazoa > Arthropoda > Insecta > Diptera > Culicidae > Culex > Culex quinquefasciatus. Next base: position 121,434,726 of record NC_051861.1, read on the forward strand.
AACGGCGGGGAAATTAAATCTCTTACCCTAAAACTCGTTACAACTCTTACCGGCTAGCATTTTGATTCTCGTTTCGTTAAAATCTAAGATTTGTTTGACTTAACCTCTAAAATTACTTCGATGAGTGTCAAATTTGACACTTCGAAAAAAGAGAAGATCCGACTTGGGATGAAATTTGGCGTAACGCTTACTATTCGAGGAGATCGGGCTCGTCAATCGGAATTTCAACCCGCCGTCAGGCAGACACCGAACCGGTTGAACCGGTTGCGAGCGGAAATCTTCGCGCTTTTTTCAAACTTGGAAATCTGGCTAAAATCGTTGCTCGTGAGGATAAAACTTACGGGGTTTTTGACTAGATTCGCTGCTTCCTTCCACCCACCTTCCCAGCTCACTTCTCCACGCCGAGCAGTTTGGCCGCTTCGGAGGCCGACCCGAGCAGCACCCGGTTCAGGATGCCCTGGTCGCTGATGCCGAGCAGGTTCCCAATCAGGTCCGCCGAGTTGGGCCCCAGCCGGGACATTTTCGATGATCGCGTCACGGCAACCGGCGGCGCTTCCGACTCGTCGTCGCTGCCGTCCTCGGAACCGGTTCGCCGCTGCGCGCCACCCGTCGAACACTTGTGCTTGCGCTGGTGGCGCAACATGCTGTGCTTGAGCGTGAACCGGCGCCGGCACACCTCGCACTGGAAGGGCCGCTCGCCCGAGTGGGTGCGCATGTGCCGCCTCAGATCCTCCGTCGACCAGAAGCGACGCAGACAGAAGGCGCAAATTACCTAAATAGAGTGAAAGAAAAGCAAAAAAAATGAGGTTAGTTCCTTCCAGATCCACCAACCAAGTTCGGCCAACTGACCTGCGACCTACCTTCCGATTGGCATAGTCGGGGAACTTGCCCCGAGTGCCGCCCTCGCCACTTTCGTCGTCGTCCGGCGAGCCGGACGGCGCTTCGCTCTCCGCCTCCAGCGTGACCTTGTTCATGAGCAGGGCAAACTCCGCCACGTGCGCCCCCTTGATGTGGTCCAGACAGCTAACCCGGTCAGCGAACGAACTCTCGCACAGGTGGCACTTGAAGGGAAGATCCGACGCAATCGGCGGGATCGAGCAGCTGTTCTCGTCGGCGGTCGCAACCTCCGGCTCCTCCAGCTTGATTTTTGGCTCCGGCGATGGAATGGGTTCAGGTTCCTCTCCCTCCGGCGCTTGCAGCGCTTTCACGGTCGGCGGCTCCTCAACCTCCTCTTCCTGATCGTCTTCATCCTCGTCCTCCTCCTCCTCGTCCTCTTCTTCTTCGTCATCTTTTGAGCAGGCTTGGGACTGACCGGACGCGACGACGGCGGTGTGGCTTTGGATTTGTTGGCAATGGCGGCTTCGGCGACAGCTACCGGAACCGGTTCCGGCTTGGATCGAGCAGATCGTCAATCGGCACCGGGATGGACATGGCCGTTTCGACGTCGCCGTGCTTGCGCAGCAGGTGCCGGTCACAGTTGGATTTGGTGGTGAAGAGCAGTGTGCACTGTTGAGAGGGGAAAGAAAATAGAATTTTGCTGTTAGCTCGACATTTTTCAGTGTGGATTGAAGTTTGACAAACTGTCACTTTTCCCAACCGGTTCAGTTTGCTCTGTGTTTTCTTTCCGTCAGAAAAAAAAAATTGTTGCGGCCCGACATTTTCATTGCGGGATGAACCGATTTGGAAAGTGACAGTTGGACAGTTCTGCTTTTTAAAGTCATTCGTGTTTTTGTTTGAATGAAAAGAAGATCTCTTGCCGACAAAAAAAAAACGAATTTTGCTGCAAGCCCGACATTTTTCATTGTGGGATTGAACCGGTTGGAAAAGTGACAATTTGACAGTTCTGCTCAGTTTGCAGCAAGATTTCGCAAAAGTGACACGTGTTTATGTGCGATAAAAAAATTAAGAGATGTGAATTTTTGCATTACATATTAAAGTGAGTGTGATGAGTTGTTTGTTTACATCCAAGGTTAAGGCCTATTGGCTGATGCACAAAGTGATTTGTTTACCTTTTTTGGTACCCTCTGCAAACTTCAAACCATACCACATTGCTGCCGGATCCTTTCCGGAAGAGATCCGGAAAAAGATCCGGCAGCAATTTGTTTTGATTTGACGTTTGCTGAGGGTGCCGAAAAGTTTGGTTATGTTCTGCTTGCAAAAGATATTACTGCGGGCGTCAATAATTAGAGTTCACGCGCGGTGATACGACCGCAAGATAATGGTCGCATGACAGCCGCAAGACGACCGCAGAACACATTTTTGGCTGTTGTCAAAGGTTGCCTTGAGTTTTGAGCTGACTTTTGGAAAATATTCAAAACAAACCAAGTTGACAGCCAAATCAACGCAGAATTTCAGTTCAACTTGCTGATTTTTACACTGCGGTAATAAGGCGGCAATAATCTCCTGTCACTCACAGCGAAGGAGAAACGTGATTTTATCTCGCAATAAGCAATAATTGAAAAATCTGCAAAAGACGCACTTTCCCGACGGATCCGAACAACTTCCAGAGCAAAACAAGGTAGGTTCAAATGTAAATAATCAAATGTGTGAGGTCTTACCTGCGAGCACTTGAACGGCTTCTGGCCGGTGTGGGTCAGGATGTGGCGCCGCAGCGAGCTGGACCACGGGAACATCCGCTGGCAGTACGGGCAGCTGACCCGGTTCGGCGCCAGGCTGTACGCGGACTTTTTCTTGTTCTGCTCGCGCGCCGACAGCGGGTGCGGGTCGTCCGTGCCGGAGTTGTTGCTCTCCGAGGCGGACCCCGACGCGACCAGACCCTCCTCGTCGCTCTGGTCCTGCGACAGCGGAACCTCAGGTCTGCTGTAGAAAAAACCTACCGATTAATAATATTCCAACGATTCTGGACACTAACTACGGGGTGGAATGTGCGGGTCGCTTACCTGAAGTAGTTCTCGAACGCGACGTTGGTGGCGTTGTCGACGAGCTTGGCCACCGGCACCAGGTCCGCTTCCTCCTTGTTGTCGGCTTTGGCGGGGGTTGGAGCTGCGGCAGCAGCTGCTGCAGCAGCTTCCTGCTCCTTCCGCTGACGCATGGCCTGTTCGAGAATCCCGTCGGCAACGGCCTTGGCCGCCTGCTGTCGCTGCTCCTTCGTCTCCTCCAGCTTCTGCTTCAGGATGTGGTGCTGGAAGACGGGACTCTCCCGCTTCGGCTCCACAACCTCTTCCTCCGGCTCCTCCTCGTCCTCGCTCTCGTTGCCCTTGGTCAAATCTTCCGCGTGGAACTCCTCATCGATGACGAGCTCGCGCTCGTCCTCCTCCTCCTCGTCGTCCGCTCCGTGCCCGTTGTTGACGTGATGGTGGTTGTCAGCACGCGGCTGCGCCGCCATCATCTGCGCCGGATGCAGCCCGAACGGGTTCTGTCCTTGAGCAATGATGTTCTGCAGCATGCTGCTGCCGCCCCCGCCAACCTGACCTCCCTTGCTCGATTGCTGCGCCAAGATGGCGTACTTGACCTGTTCTGAGATGCCGCCGAAGGCGGCTGCCATTTGGTGGTGCGGAGGAACTGCGGAAGCTGAAGCCGCTGCGCTGCTTCGCCCTCCCCGCATCATGTGGTGACCGCCGCGCTGACGCTGCGACCAAAACTGCGGATGCTGCTGCTTGATGTGGCGCTCCATGTTCGAGCGGAGCGTGAAGCGGGCCGAGCAGTGCTCACAGGCGAAGGGGCGTTCGGTGCGGTAGCGACGCTGCTTCTGCTTCGGCATCAGGACGCCGTTCTTGATGACCATCTTGACGGGGCCGTTTCCCAGTGGGATGGGGGGCATTTGCGAGGGTGGTGGCGGAGGGGGTTGCGGGATTTGTTGCGGAACCTGAGGCATCTGGTGGTGGAGATGGTGGTGCTGCGACGGCGGTGCCTGCGGCACCTTTGGCAAACTCTGTGGCGCGGGTTGAGCATGGTAGGTGTGTTTCGGCGGAGGAACCGGACTGGCGGAGGGAGGAGCGGGTGCGGAGGACTGCGGTTCCGGAACGACGCTCTTGGGCGATTCCGAGGGCGAGTGGAACGGGTTGCCGATGAGGCTGCCGCCGGACATTTGTGGCAACATGGGGAACTCTTTGGGAAGAAGTTTTCAAGTCACCGAGTGCGCCGGGGGCGCAGCAGCGGGTTCTGCAGGAACAGCGGATGCAGCGGGAACGTTGGCAGCTGGAAGCGGCTGTACAGCTGGCTCAGCTGGAAGTAGTGCGCGGGGTCCATCTTGGACAGGGCTTCGCTGAAGAACTTTTGCTGCATCAGCAGCTGCTGCTGGTTCTTCTCGAGCAGGGACAGATCCAGCTTCGGGATCTTGGCTGGTTGGCGAAGCTGCGCTTCGTCCTCGTCCTCGTCTTCCGCGTCGTGATCGTCGTCTTCCGATCGGGGATGGTCCGAATCGGCGTCGTGCTCCAGTCGACGGGTGATCATCGGAGGTTCCGCCTTCTTGCTCAGGTCCAGCGCGTCCATGCTGAGATCCATAGGTTTGGCGATGGGGGTTTCCGGAGTTTCCGGCTCCTTGTCGTAGTCCTGCTCCTGCGGAGGTGTCAACTGGTTGAGCTTCTCCAGACTCTTGACCTGGATCTTGGCTGGGGTGGTGGGGGGAACCGGCGTATTGTCAATCTTGGTCACCAGACTCATCGGAACGGGCATGAGCATCTCCTTGAGGTGCGAAACGGGAGTGCTTCGGTCCGAGGGGTGATCATCCAGATCGCGATCAAAGTCGGTTGGGGGAGTGTTGAACATTTGCAGCTTTTTGAGAGGATCCTCGCAGGACGAGTCCTCCGAGGGGTGGTAGATGATGGCGCGTTTGACCTCATCACGAGTGGTCCGTCCGTGACGGTTCCGCAGGTGCCGCTCGCAGTTAGCCTTCGTGGTGAAGGCGTAGTTGCAGAGGGCGCACTCGTACGGCCGATCGCCGTTGTGGGATCGCATGTGCCGGATCAGGGTAGCCTTGTCGTTGATGAGGTACGGGCACATGTTACAGCGGTACGGACCGGGTCCGGAGGCGGACACGTGAATGCGGTTGTGACCCTTGAGGGCACGCAGGTTCGGGAATACAGCGGTACAAAGGCGGCACGGGAACTCGCCCCGGAGCTTCATCTTGCGGAACTCGGACGTGAACGCGTCCTGCGCTTCCTCCTCCTCCTGTTTGGGGTACGGGTCCTTGTCCAGCTGCTGCCGGAAGAAGCCACCGGACGAGGTAACGTTGATGATCGACTGGATGTCCGCGAGATCTTTGGTGTCTTGCTGTTGTGGATAGGTAGAACCGCTGTGGTGGTAGTAGTTCGGTTCCTGTTTGATGATCGGCGAGGAGAACGACTTGTCCAGCGAGGAGGGCGTGGTTGGCGCTTCCGACACGTTCGAGCTCATGTTCGTCGACATGGACTTGTTCTGGAGGTCCAGGTTGGCGAAGAAGTCGTCCCGCTTGAGGTCGTCCTCCGACGAAGCTTCACTGGTCTTCCACTTGCGCTTCTCGGTCGGGCTGCTTCCGTACTCGGACACTCCGCAGTCCTTGGTGTGCATGTCGAGCGTTTTCGAGCACGGGAACGCCCGGTAGCACTTGGAGCACTCGAACTTCTGACTCGTCACCGGCGTCCGGATGCTCTGCTCGCACACGCTCTTCGCAATCAGCGGGAACTTTTCACTGGAAAAGTCCACAAACGTCAGGTCCTTAAACCCCGGCGTTATGTTCTGGTAGTTGTTGTTTCCGCACCGATGCGCATTCAACGCCTTGTAACTCTTGAACACCACATCGCAGTGCCGGCACTTGGCCGGAATCTGCGGATGCTCCCGATCCATGTGGTTCTCCAAACTAACCATGCTCGAAAAGTCGTTCCGGATGCAAACCGGACAGCAGAACTTCTGCACACCCTCCGTCACACTCCCATCCAACAAGTGATTGTTGTTGATCGTCCGGATCTTCCGCTTGTAGTGCACGTTCTCGTCACTGTTCTTCCGCTTCCCCTCCCCATCGTAGTTATTCCCATAACTCCCGTTGTTGTTATTGTTCGACATCCCCGAGCTGCTCCCACCTCCACTGTCCGTCGACGCGTCACTCTCGTAACTCTCCCGCTCGGACTGCTTGTGGGTTCGCATGTGCCGGTGCATGTTCCCGTTCGTCGTGAACGTCAGCTGGCAGTACTTACAGTTGAACGGGCGCTCCCCGGTGTGCACCAGCACGTGCCGATCCAGCGACGAAGCCGACGACAGCACCTTCGAGCAGATCTTGCACACAAACTCGGTGGTGCCGGCTTCCGCTGCCGCCTTGCCGCTGTTGTTGTGCGACCGGATGTGCTCGGTAAAGTCGTGCTTGGTCGCGGACACGGTGCTGCAGATTGGACAGACATATTCCGAGTTCGCTTCTGACGTCTGGTTGTTGTTGTTGGTTTCGCTACCCGCCGACAGGTGCTGCTGGAGTAGCGTCGGCGGTGATCGCTTTTCCGTGCCGCTGTAATTGTTGTTGTTCATGCTGTGGAACTTGCGGCGCAGCATGTTGTCCATCAGAGCGTGGAGGTTCTGCGCCCGCTGGTGCCGCAGGTGACGACCTCCGGCCTGCTGCTCTTCCGAGTCCGAGTCGACATTGTCGGACGACTCGGCCGCCGTCTGGCGGGATTTGTTCAGCAGCAGCAAGCTGTTGAGGGTGGAGTTGTTCGCGTCGGTACTGGTGCCGCTGCGATTGATCGACGAGCTGATGTCCATCGGTTCCTGGGACGAGTCGGAGTGGCGGTCCATGGCGGGTTGGGATCTGCGGACGAGAGAGGAAAATCCGGGTTTCACAACGTGCTCTACTTATCAATCAAAAGGCAACATCAATCTCAAGAGGCCCCTCGCATTATCATCGTCCGTGATGTCTGTGATCAATCATTTATCAGTGTGTTCCTGATGTGTGGCAAGGCTTAAAATAAAAATCCCCCTCCCAAGCTGATAAGAAGGTAACAGACGGTGATTACATCTTTGTGTTCTTGCGACATCTGCGTCAACACCTGACAGCGCGCTCCAGATCCGGGAATCTGACGAAAGCCAGCGAGATCAAAGGCGTTTCGACGGGAAGGAAGAGGTCGTAAAGTCCCCCGTCCGATGTCTGCTCGCCACCAAACCCATGTTTGCACTCAGTTTGCGCGGAGATAACCGCACTGGGTAAACATCGCGAGTTCAACTCTTCACCAGGCCCTGAATCATCGAGCGCGAGCGCGTTTTTTTTTCTCTTCATTTCATCACCATCGGACGGACGTCAATTTCTGTGTGTGTCCCGAAATCGATTGCGATAGCATTCCTTGATGAATGATAACGCGCGCGGTCAGGTCCAGAGTCCGATGCGAGAGAATAAAAGAGGTTCGCGCGAGATGTTTTGACGTTTTGATTGATGGTTGGACCGGTTCGCGCTGAGCGCGCGACAAATTTCGCACTGGGTTTCGCGAGCTGTCAAAAAAGCGATTCCCAGTCGGGAAAATGTCAAGCTGATGATTAAAATCGATTTCGAATCGGATGCTGTCAGTTGCATAATTTCAAAAGACATGGAAGTTTGATGTGAGAAACTTAAAATTGATCGCATTTTCGTATAACTTGATGACATTCAATTCTCTTTGTTGAATTTGAAAGGTCCGACCCGGGATTGGTTAGAATTTTTTTAGCTTTGGCAAATTTCTAAAATAAATATTTATAAATCGCGAAACAGCCTCTAACTCCCTTTTGTCAAATGCTATAAATCTGTCAAAAACAATTCCCAGTCGAGAAAATTTCAAGCAGGCAACCGAAATCGATTTCGAATCGGATGCTGTGAGTTGCATAATTTCTCAACAAGATGCATAATTTTATCACGCTTGTGGTGTATTTACAAAACCAAACCACGACGACGACCACACATCCGGGCGCAAGGTTGTAAAACAATTTGACAGTACCGCCGCGCGCAATCATGATTTAAGACGACGTCTTTTTTATGGCATCTCTCTTCCCGAGAAAAAAAGCAGTAAAGAGTCAAGATCGCTTCATCCCATCTCTCTGCGAGAGAGAGCGACACGAGAATAATTTATTATTCTTTCACTGCACGGAAAGGTGTTAATTTTAATCGCCACAGAATGGTTTTGAATATTAATTCGAACCCCCACCGGAAGCTGGCTGACGACGTTGCGTAACGAAAAAACGAAAATGCTGTCAGTTTTGCTTCCACCCCTAATTGAACGCGCTGAACCATTAGCGAAATTGAAGTCGCGCAAGATGATGACGAGTCACGTCAGGTCGCCGCCGCGATGCTGTCAGTTTGGGGTGGTGGGAAAATCTGCGCTTCGCGCGCAGGCCCTTTGTCTTGAGTCAAGTTCAAGGTTGAAGACAATGGCCGAAGATGGGTGGTGGATTTTTCGCGCGTATCTTCATCGCGCGAGCTATCAATTTTGATATGCTGTCAGTTTGCGGAGCTTGCTGCGAGCCGAGGGTTTGGTCACTTCGAAAATATTTTTAAATTGGTGGAGTGATTTTAGACAGAACTCGAAGGTTGAGGTTGCTCCGTCTACACGTCACCGTATCGCGCATCGAAGAAGACGAAACAATGATTGAAGTGGCATGAAAATTAATAGCAGTCACGCAATCAAATTTCGCTGGGCCATCTTCCCTACCTCATCACTCGCAAGTCGATTCCGAAAGAAAATTAAACTAATCGGAAAAGTGTACGGCACGGATCCCTCCCCACTTTGGGGTAGATGGAGAGATGATATCTTCAATGCTCCCCGTCCGCTCACCTAGTAGTAGGCTTCGCCGAGCTGGATCCACCGCGGGTTTGTTTGTCTGCCGTTGCCATGGTGCCCATGGTTCCTTTCTTCTTCACTACCATTATTGCTGATTTCGCTTCACGGGTGCGCCTACTAGATCTTCTCGACATCGGACGAGATAACGCCCATTAAAGAGTGAGTGAGAGGGACTCCGTACAAAGAACACTGGGACAAGTCACTACAAGAACACACTGCACTGTACTGTTGGGGTAGATATCCGAGGCACGACGCGAGAAACACGTTTGATCCCACCGGCGAGATTGCGACTGACCTCATCTCTCCAGAGCTCGTCCAGCAGCAGCCTTCTGGAGTCGGAAACTCAACGAGAGAGAGGCACCAACACAACCAAAACAGGAGACAAAGAGCGAAGGAGAAGCGAAAGGAGAGCGCGGGTAGAGAGATACACCTGCCGTCATCCGCCTACTGCGACGAGGGTCTAACGAACGTTCCCTGTATCGGCGGGAAATGGAGAGAAAGAGACGATGACAACGCAGGGCACCTTTCCTGCCTGACCTCGACGCCAGGTGCCCCCAATTCCGAGCGCTCGCGACAGGAAGAAGACAGCGGAAAGAGAAAACGGCGTCCCCAACCTGGCCGGGCACCTCGTCCAGGAAGCAACGCGTTGATGGATCGTAAAATTGTCCGTTGCCGAGGAGGACGACGACCAGGCCAGGCCAGGCAGAATGAGTACAAGTAATTGCGAACTCGAAGGGAGTTGGAGGTCGTAGGGCAGGTCGCACGCATACCAATCTGCTCGAGTTCTCTCTTTCGCACTCTCGCGCAGCGGATTCGAGGATGTCGCAAGCCGTTGTTTCCCGAAATCTTGCGTCCAAGGATGCCGTGGAGGAGCAGCTATTGATCCGTTGCCATGGTGGCCGCACGGGTCACCACATAAAAGTTGGGATTTTTTTGTTCTCCACCCTCCTTCGGGTTCGTCGAGAAGAGCAGGTCTCGGATTTTAATATCCGGAAGTTCGACGAGATTCTACGTGAGGGTCTCCCTCCGCTGAATCACGTGATAATTAGTCGAAAAACGGGGAGTTTTGACGGGGGCACCTGAAGGCCGCAGGTGACCATGGGAAGGGGCTTTTGCGCGTTTTGTTTACACCGTTTCGGTGGTACGCGTCGGTTTCACCAGACGGGGTGGGAAAGGCTTTAATTTTCCGATCAATAACAAGCATTTCTTTGTTTTGATTTGTGCGACTAGAAAAACGACAGCAAATTTTAGAAAAAAATCAATTTTTTATCCCTAAAATCAAAACTTCTATAAAAATGCTGTCAGTTTAAAACTTAAAAAAATTTCGTCAAATTGTGAGTTTGTAAATAAACAGTGCATTCTACTCATTCTTAATGTATTCACTAACCTGAGCGAAATTTTACAAAACCTCGCGTTGCCCCATTAACATTGTTTTGCTTGAAATAGCTGTCAAAACGCTTTCTTCATGAAAAATGAACCGGTTCGCGTTGGAGCCGCGAGCTCGAGAAATTTCGCACTGGGATTTGCGAGATGTCAAAAATCGATCCCAGTGTGGAATTTGTCGACCTGTTGGCTGAAATCAATTTCGAAGCAGATGCTGTCAGTTCCAAAGTTAGAATTAATTTATGATTTAATCGCGAAAATAACACTTTCTCAGTTTGGAAACGGTTGTCAAACTGACGTTTACATTTTAACCATTTTTTCGAAAAAAATCGAATACTTAATTTTGTAATTTGACAGCTGTCAGTCGTTTCCATAAGTTTATTTGATAACTTTAATCGCTTTGTCATGATACTAATGTTTTGAGTACTGTCAGCTGCATAATGACAACAAATCAATAATTTTATCGCGAAGACAACACTTTCTAAGTTTGAAAACGAGTGTCAAAGTGTCATTTTAACCTCTTTTTCGGCAAATTTCGAATACTAAATTTCGTAATTAGACATCTGCCAGCCGTTCCAATGAGTTGACTCGAATTCGTACTGATATGTGATTTATGAGATTTGTGCTCATTATTAAACAATAAGAAAGGATAAAAAAAATTAATTTGCTCGCGATTTTGCAGAAATTTGTAAATTTTTATCCCTAAAATCAAAATTAAAAAAGGTGGTCAGTTCATATTTTTACAAAATTCTAAAGTAAAAAGTGACAAAATGTTCAAATTCTTGCTGAAGTTTCATTTAGATTCAAAATCCAATGATTTCTCTATGCTGTCAGTTTTATTTCATCAATAACAGCTTGGGGTTGGATTATTTAAAATTCTTTTTCAATATTCCTAGAAAGAAAATGACTTCTTTTCAAAGGCTCACTGCCATCCCTCTAAATAAACATATCTCAACCCATTCGTTTGCCCAATTCTCCCCGTGCACGGTCATAAAAGAAAACGGCTATCGTTCCGGCTCAATCTTACCCCCCTCTAAACAGAATTTCATCCCCCAGCAGTCGTCGCAGCACTTCCGTCCGCCACTAAATCGCTCGCCGCCAGGACACCTGGCCACCCCGAAACTTTCCACCCGTTACCATAACAATAAAGAACCCCCGCTCTGCTCCTCTCTTCCTCGCTAAGTTCGACCTTCCGCAGAATTATAAATATTTTCTCGGAACAAAAACAGTCGAGGAAAAACTTCTTGGAATCGCCAATTGAAGGGTGGTCGCATTTTCTTTGTTTTCTCGCAGAAAAAATGCTGTCAGTTTTGGCACCCCCTCAAAAGAGATGTAAGTGCTCGTTGAAATTTCTCTAAAAAATGACAGCTACCGAGAGGGTCGTCACTCCAAATCTCAACACGTCAAAACTGACAGCATTGGCGGCCATTGCGAAAAAACAGGTTCTACGAATCAAAGAGGGCGTTTCCTCGGGGTCCACCCTACCGGGGACAAGATGAAAAATTCGTCCAACTTTTGTGTCTGCATTCACATAAATTTTAAGCGGAAAACTTTTCTCTCCCTCGTCTCTTTGCCGTCCTGTGTCGCAGTTGGCTGACGGGTACACCACTTGCCCTTTTCTCATGGCAAACTCCGAGCAGTGCCTACAAGAGGGGATGTTTGGTATGAAATTTTCCATCGTGCGCACTTTCTGCACAAACTCACCCTCTCGTTCCGGAGCTGGTACCGCCAGCTGCCTGACAGGTGAGGAGGCCCAAGGTACCGAGTCGGACCGAGGGGAGCGAAACTCGAGAAGAGTTTTCACCCTGATGGGGCAAAACTTGCACGGGAAGCCCCACACCGGGAATCGTCTCGCTTTCTCGGACGGTTATTGATTTTTGTGATTCACTCTCCTCTTTCCTGTGTGTGAGTGTGAGTTAGTGGGAGGGGGTTTTCCCGGGAACCGAAGGACGACGGAGAAGCGGCTCACAGCAGCAGCTGTGTGCGGTGGAGGTGGAAGGTTCTCGGAATGTTGGTTGGTCCCGTGTGGTACACTGCTGGGGCTTCCACTAGGATAAAATTCAAAGGAAAAAGGCGCGTGGGCGGCTTGAGGACCACACAAAAAAGGCAATGGGGGGGGGGGGGCTATGGCGACTGCACGTGACAGGCGGAAAGAAATGGAGGTGATTTATTTTCTAAAAAAAAGAAGTCTTGCGCGGAGAATTCTACGTCAGCGTGCGGCCGAGGGTGGTTCCTTCGAAACTCAGACTGATTTGGGAAGCCATCATTGATTCTGCGAAGTTTTGACTAATTTTAGAACTCAAAATTGAGTAGGCTTCTGTTTACGTATAATCAAAACAACCTTTTGACAGTTCGACGCAAAAACTCGTGAAAAATCCCGCGTCAGACTGCAAATTTGAGTAAGCTCTGATTTTTCTGGAATCAAAACAACATTTGACAGCTCGACGCCAAAGACCGTGATCACAAACTTATCAGACAGGAAACCCATCGGCCTTATTCCCTTCGCCCAACCAAAAACGCAAATTTGCTCCATTTTCGAGGATTTTCCCCTTCACGGGATTGCTCCCCGTCCAGGACAGGACGTCAAAGAAAGTACCCGCGGCCCCAAAATTTGATCAATATTATCATTTTCCATTATCTGAAGGCTACCCGCCCTCGCCCGCCGTTTGTCCGCCTCCAACCCGCCTCGTCTTCTAATCGCCTCTTCCAGATCTAGCCCCCGAAACGGTGGTGCGGTGCTTCTCCGAGGCAGCTTTTGCGTCGTCGTCGTCGTCGCCACCATCACTGCTGCGGAGGGCATTGCTACCGCATTCAATCTAGTTTTTTTTGGGGGTTTTCTTGTCGGGAAAAGTGGTGAAGTTACGTAAAAAAATTAGAATTGTTCAAAAGTTTTACAAAAAAAAATGCCGAGCTCAGCTGATGTAGCCGGAGATCGCATGAGGTCGCCGGAGTTCGCACGAGGTAGCTTTATTTTGATATTCTTGAAGAAAAGAAACAAATCAAAGAACTTTAAAACGTCACCGAGTTCGGCTGGTGTAGCCGGAGATCGCGCGAGGTCGCCGGAGCTCGCCCCTAAGAAAAGCCACCTGCTCCAGCTAGGTGATCCGCGCGTCTCTTTTGGTCGTTACCTTCATCGAACAAAAAAAAAGAACGCGCTACTTCTGGGGGCCCATTTCAATTTCGCTGATTACCGCCTGACGCTTTGCGTTGAGCGGCCGAAATTTACATAGGCCCGATGACGGTGGACCTGTGCCTTCCCCTCCTCGCGCGCTTTTTGTCTAACGAATGACTAGATGTTCGCCGGTAGATAACCATCAACCGTTCTTCGGTGTGGTGCGAATTGGGCGCCCTCCCCGAAATCCTTCCGCCATTGTTTTTGCTTTGCGCGGGGGGAATGCTGTCAGTTGGGGTTGATGCGTAGGGTTGTCGTTTTATTGGGGTTCAAGTCCTTGGAATGATTTTAGGTTGAGCAAACGTCAGTTCGCGAAGTTTTGGTGATTTTTACAAATGCTGTCAGTTTGCGTCTTGTCTTATTTTATCAATTCTTCGAGATACAACGATGTCTGAGTGGTAAATAGTCGACACTCCCTTATCCCGGCACCCAAAATCCCTCCTTACATAAGCCCAACCAAGAAATCCATTTATCTCGAGTCCCCTTGCCAGAGCAAATCTCCATTTTGTTTCGAGCGCGCGAGCGCGCCCTCTCCCTCGCACACACGCCAACCCACAGCCTGCTTCGTCCTCTTCTCATTGGTTGCTGCTCTTTCCACACACATCCACAGCACAACAATCTCGTCCACAGTCATAACTCGGAACAGAAAGAAGCCCTCTCGCTGCTAGAATCTCGCTCCCTAATCCTCTTGGCTTGTGTTCCTCCTACACTTCTCCTTCCCACTTCCCTTTCCCGCTGACTGTCACGTTTTTCCAATATAAGCCAGACTCTTCTTGCGTGTTGCTGTCTCTCCGAACACTCGGTGTATGCTCGACGGCAGCCAGAGCACCCAGCTCGCGTCCGTCTCCTAACCTCAACCGTCCTCCTCCTCCACTTTCTGAAACATGTTTTTCTCGTCGTCGTCGTCGTCGTATTTACTCACCTCGCAGCAACCTTGCGTCTCTCTGTCGTGTGCGCGCAGCAGGGCCAGATTTCAAGCTTACACACATGTGTCATGTCGTCGTCGTCCAAGTCACCTACTGCAGTAGGCTGTGTTCAGCGCTTTTACGACCTGAAATTTTCATCTTGCTCCAGCAGAAGGGAGGTTCTCCCCCTCTTTTCTTTGTTATTTTGGCGTAATTTATTGCTTGGAAGGTTGAAAATTGCACAAGAGGAGAGAAATGGTCGTTAAATTTTGGTTGAATGATGAACGTTTCCGAAAATGCTGTCAGTTTATGTTCAAATAAACATGATTTTGCTTTTATTAGAATGCTGTCAGATTTGAGGAGATTGAATGTTTTATTTCGATAGTTGGATGACAAGCATATTTTTATTTTTTTAAATGCTGTCAGTTTGAGCAAGTCTCTAAAATATCACATGAATGCCCTTTACTGTCCGTTAACTAACATGAAGCATGGAACTAATTTCATTTGATTATCTTGATAGAAGAGTGAAAATGCTGTCAGTCTAATCAAGCATTTTGGGATAAATTCTGCATCAATATTTTAAAAGATTGAGCTTGAAATTTAAAATATTTTTTTTAACAAATTGACGGTGAATAGTCGATATAAACAACATTTTGCTATCTTCTCAAATCTGACAAAATTCTAATAAAAGTTAGGCCATTTTTCAATTGAACTCAAACTGGCAGCATTTTATGAAATCGCTTGTTATTCCACCAATTTTTTATTCTTTCATTTCTACAGCCATGCACTTATGTTTTCAATTCATTTTAACCATTTAAAAATGTTTTTAAACATAAGAGGATTTCTTGATTTAATTATTGATATCATTTTAAATTGAATTTGGAACTATTCTAATACTTTTTCTGTTACAAAACTGAAAAAATCATGTGTTTATTAACTGACAGCTTTTTAACTCTAAAAAACAAATAACTGAAACTCGACCGAAATCATTCAGAATTTTTCGTGGGTCAAAATTTAGCACAAATTCAGCGCTATTTTTCTACATTAAGATTCATTTCTCATTTAGAATGATTAGTGCTGTCTAGGTTTTCATACAAAATCCACCAGTGCTGATTTTAAATTATTTGAGTTGTTTTGTTTTCTAAAAATAATGTCTGAAAAACTGTGAAAGTATTTGCTGCAAACTGACAGCATTTTCACTCTTCTATCGAGATAATCGAAAAAATTATTTCAAGCTAACTGAAAGCAAATGTCATTTAAGGTATATTTAGGATATCGCAAAAAGTGTCAGCATTTTGATAATAGCTCTGAAAATCTGTTTGTCAACTCATCAACTCCACCAGCAGTCAATTATTATTACAAGCTGATGCTGATTTAAACTGATAGTGAATAGTCGACATAAACAACATGTTTAGATCTTCTCAGATCTGACAGCATTCTCATAAAAGCTAGACAATGTCCAAATAATCACAACTGACAGCATTTTCAGAATCGTTTAAATTTACTGGCGCACCCAATGATTCAAACTGACAGCATTCTCACTCTCCATCCAGATCACCCGCACCTTTGCGTGGGACAGCGCTATCAAAACATCTGCCAGCACTATTTTTCCCCGCGTTCAAATCAACCCGCTCGGTTCGCTCGAAATCCACTTTTTTTCCTGAAAATCATTCCTCCTCCCCTCAAGCTCCCACGCAAAGCGAACTTTTCCCTGAATCATGGCTTCCACCAGCAAGCAGCACAACCCCGTATAGTAACCGGTCAGGTTGTCATCACACACTTCTACCCCCTGCGCTCCTCTTGGCGTACCCTCGGCGTCTGAAATTCTTCTCCAACAAACAAACAAAAAAACAGCCTAGAGCTCTGCTCTGCTTTCGGTTCAGCTCACGTTCAGCGACGAATTTCTAGAGCGAGAGGACAGCAGCAGCAGCAGCAGCACAGGTGAAACTCTTATATAATCATTCAACCGTAAAAACTGCGCGGCTCATATAAAAAAAGCAGAAACAGAAACCCACATGCTCTGGCGAAGGACCCCTCGTCATTGCATCAGCGGCGGCCTCGCGCGTCCTCGCGCACTAGCGACACATACGGCGAAGCTGTACAAATGTTTTTTTGTTCGGGAAAAAGTGGGGAAAATACGACAGGAGGAAACAGATATCTCGGAGGGGACGCTGAGTTGGGTCGGCCGAGGCCGTCCAAAGCGGATGAAAATGGAATGGAACAAAAAAAACTAATAATCATTCGGAAATAACCTGAAAATGAGAATATAGAGGGCGCCCACATGCAGAATGCATGATAACACACGAAAAAAAAAAATTAGTTCGAGGGGGTTGAAGTTTGATTTTTGTCGGAGACGACGAGGGGTACGACAGCTCTCAAAACAGACCAACAGCGAAAAAAAAAAGGTTCGGTAGATAACAGATAGAGTTTGCCTTTTTTTTTCAACCCAGGGAAAAATCTGCTTTCGCGTGTTCTTCTCTGCAGCCGAGGTGCAAAATCCTATTATTGGAACGCGATGCCACACATACGAGAGAGGGGGCGCTTCGAAGCGAGAGGGGCATTTGCGAGGGGTTCGACAGTCGTGATATCATGATATGTCAATATATCTTGCACAAACGACGGAGACCGGCGAGGGTTGGGGACCCTCCGTATCTTGTTCCAATTTTTCGGTTGAAAAAGCTCTGGAGTGGGGGGAAGCCCCGGTGGAAACGCCCCTCTTTGTGTTCTGCCGAGAAGCGTCCCAATGGCCCCTTTACGCCGTACTGAGAGAGAGCGAACTCCGCCTAATTAAATTAAACGATTAGCGAGAAGTGACGGCAGAGCGGTCATCTTCTGACGAACTTGGGTATTGATTTTCCTCAGAATAGCCCACGTGGGACATTACGCTTCGTCGGAAAATTCGCCACAGCGTCGTTGCGCAGAAGAGGATTAGAGCTTCCCGTCAATCAATTTCGGGTGAAGTTCTCGAAGGCCAGGGCGACAACCGCGCCGTCGCCGGAATTATCCGGGGCGGACGGAACTCGGTCCTAATTGTCGGGAGACACACAAAATCCCACGCCAGTCGGGGTCCCAGTTCTGGGATTCTGCGGAACCTTGTTGGCGCTGGTTTATGGCTTTATTACCTGCCGGCAGTGAGCTGACTGCTTTGCAAGAATCAATATTTTCCCATGAAATTGCTTTTTTATGGGAAGAGACAGGAAGCGATTTACCTGGGGTCGGAGACGACGACGACGGAGTCCCTATGCAAATGCTAATTAGTGACGCCTAACGGTTTTACCACTTGTTTTTGGGATTTCGCCATTCCACCGTGTCCGCCCCCGAAGGGGTCGACTTCCTCTTGGCTGGGATCGTGCTCGAAAATCTGGTAAAACTGCTCGAATTCTCAAATTTTCTTGAAAATTGAAATAAGCTAGAAATAAAGCTAGTTTGTCTATAAACTGACAGCATTTTTATTCTTCAAAAAGATCACTTGACCGAAATCGTATTGAATTTTTTGTAGGTCAAAAATTTGTGCATACTTTGAGTTAAGTCTAAATTAGTGCATACTTTGAGCGGTCTCTAGGTTTTCATACAACCACCCTACAATTTGTTTTAGCTTGGCTCATAAAAAGTGAAAAACTAGTGCAATGGCCTAATTTCCGTCAAAAATAGATAAAATAAATCAATTTCTTCTATCTATGCTGTCAGCTGCTATGGATTTTTAAGTTTGCAAGTGAAAAAAACTTAATAACTCCAAATTTAAATCAAATTGCTTTCAATTTTAATATTAAAATATCAACCATACGTTAATTTTTTTTTATAGGGTTGAGAAAATTCAAAGTAAGCTGTGTGAGTTGCTACCAAGAATTCACTTGAATGACACTCTGAAAATGTTTACATAAATTTCCGTCAAAGAGAAAGAAAACATAAATTTCTATGAAAATGCTGTCAGTTTAGGCATCAATTAATTGTTTTGGCGCAGTGCTTTTTTGCTAATTTCAGTCAAAAGTAAATGTATTAACATAGCGCTAAATTTATTTGAAAATGCATTTTATTGTGATATCATCCTCATGATTTACAATAAATTCACAGAATTGATATAAATTTAAGAATGCAGACTGGTTTTGCTACCAAAAAATCGTAAGCATGATTATAAGAAATTTTTCCTTCCAACAGAGAGAGGGTGAATAAATACTCTGAAAATGCTTTTAATTTTTTTTAATAGTGTTGAATAATTCGAAAATTATATGATGGCAGTTTTTAAAAGCTATTGAAGAGCAATGCAATTAATCAATAAATCAATCACCTTTTAGATTTTTTACAGTTCTGCTAAAAACAATTAAGATAAATATATAAATTTTTGAAGAATGCTGTCAGTTTTAGTATTTAAAAACAGTTTGAACAATTAAATCAATACTACTTGAAACAAGAATCAATCTGAATATGAATTGAGAAGTATATGCTGTCAGTTGTTTAAATGCGCTACAAGCTTCTTTTAAAACAGCAGCTTCATGCTGTTAGTTGAAAATCGTTACACAACTGAACAGCAAATCAAACATTTATCTCACAAATGATAGCAAAACAGCATGAATCATAGCCGACGCCCTTTAAAATCGATATTCTTTAAAGAAATCCAGCTTCGTTCGTTCATAACAATCATTGAACTGGTAGAAAAAAGTTGGGATGACATAAAGTTTTGAAAATGCTGTCAGTTAAGATATTTTCAAATACTTGTTTGATTGTCGATTGTTTTATTTCTTAAAAATTAAAAAAAAAATGTTATCATCATCATTTCTTTCAAAGCTTCCAAAATCTAACCATCCCTATGCTGTCAGTTGAAAATCCCAGCCAAACTCAACCTCAAATCAAACAAAACTGAACACACAAATCAAACATTTATCTCACAATTGATAGCGAAACGGCGTGAATCATCGCCGCCGCCCTTTAAAATCGATATTCTAAAAAAGAATATCCAGCTCTCTCAGTCCGACAGCCCAACTCGAAAGAAAAAACACAACTTTCTTCTCACCGCAGAATCATCGTCCCCCCGGGGTTCTTCTCTACGCCCAGCGAACCCGGGTATCCGCCGCACACAGCGAAAAACGCGTGCAAACCTGCTCTGCACGCGATCCGAACCTGGCCGGCGACTAAATGGCGGGCGGTTAGAGGGTGGGGCGCGGGTAGAGAAAACCCATTATTCCCAGAAGAGTCGTTTCGTCCCTCCTCCTCGCTTCTCGTTCCTCTTCAGGGTCTAGATTGGTCTGTATAATGAGATAAAACCTCGCTCTCGCCTACTCGGATGGGGATGTTGCGCGCACCAGGATTTCGCAACGAACCGCCAAGATGGCGGGCACCTGGAATTCTTGGAACGAACCGACCCGCAGGTTTTGGGTTGTTCCAAAGTATATAACAGAGTGAGATACGGAGAGAACGGGGAAGAGGGATGATGACGGCTAATGATGATGAATGGAATTTGAGTCTGATTAATGCTCGCTGCCCAAAAAGGTCTGCGTCACGTACGGGCCGCCATCTTTTTTTTCGGTCTGACAGGTTGATGTTTTTGCGCTCGCACTGTTCAGGGCCAACTGCGAGATCAAAATTTGTGAGCTGATGTCGCATCACCATTATCGCGGCTACGCCGCGCACAGGTGACAATGCGCTTATTTTTAACGCGCATCGTTTAGCCGCCCTCGTCCGCGCCCTCGCCGCCCTCTTCAAACTCTTTTGTCATAAACTGATAATTGCTATTGTTATAACACGTTAGAGCGAGCAGCTCTTAATCTGCTCTGGGCTGGGGGGCTCTCAGTGATCATCATCACACGTCGTTGTCGTCACCGAGCCGCCATTAAATCACCACTAGCCGCCACCGCCCTTCTGTCAAAAATCGGTGCAAGCGCCCTCTTCCGAGCTAAACAGGCAAAACAATGCGCGACTTCGGTTCACGACGACTTGGTCGCCGAGCGTGATTAGAAGCGATCTTTACGCCTTTCTGACGGATTGAAAGAGCAAAAAAAGGTGGGGAAAGCCGCCGCCAATTGTTTTTGTTCAGCCGCCCACAACTGTGGCGCCCCTCGTCGACTTCGTTCATAGGCCAACTGCGATTCTCGCGCGCACAGACTCGATTATGTTATTGTTTTAGATAAATTAATCAAGACGTAGGCGGCCATGCATGGGGCGCCTTC